>NC_134090.1:52910378-53212762 GCF_000715075.1 Nicotiana tabacum | reverse complement strand
AGCTCTTAAAATATTTGAAATCTTTCTTTTTTGAATTCACCTACTTCAAAAACAGAGTAACAATAACATTCTTAAATAAAAATAAAAGTAATTTTAATAATAGTAGATCAATTTATACATCAAAGTATATATATATATATAGGCATATACATGAATTTCTCTAAGAAGAAAGAAAATGAAATACTATATTAACCTTCCTCGGAAGCTAAAAAAAGGATCAATAATTATAAAAGCACTTCTGTCACGACCCCGGTTCGTCCTTCGTGAACCATCGTGATGGCACCTAGTCCTGTACGATTAGGTAAGTTTAAATTGCGGAAGATAAACCAATGTGCGGAATAAAAACAATTTAAAACAGAATGAAGAGTGATAAAACAGTGTTTAAAAGTGCCGCTCGGCATACACAATATTTAACTCTCAAACCAATACATACTTCAAAGACCCGAAAACCCATGAATCACAAACTAAGGATCACTACACAGTGCTCTAACTCCAGAATAGTCTAAACAAAAATAAATACATAAGGGTTGTAACTATAAGAGAGAGTGGAGAGAGACTCCTCGGTATGCGGACGCGGCAGATATACCTCGAAGTCTCCGAACGGTCGCCTCGCCTCAAGGATGGTAAGTCTGAGTCGAAGTATCTGGATTTGCACATAAAAAACATGCACAGAAAGGGCATGAGTACACCACAGCGGTATTCAGTAAGTGCCAAGCCTAACCTCGATCGAGTAGTGACGAGGAAGGTCAGGGCCCTACAGAGATAAAATAAAAATATAAGATATGAACGTATGAGATAAGCAGTACAGTTGAAAACTAACAATAAGAATTTAATACAGGAAAATGGGGAATTCAATAACTGAAACAGAGGCAAAAACAATCACAAGGAAATAACCGGGGATATCTCAGTATCCCGAGGATCTCTTAGTACTCTCAATATATGCCAGAGATCTCGTGGTATCCCAAGAATCTCTCGGTATCCTCAATATATGCGAGGGATCTCTTGGTATCCCGAGGATCTCTTGGTATCCTCAATATACCTACTAGGGGTCTCTCGGTATCCCGAGGATCTTTTGGTATCCTCAATATCCGTGCTAGGGATCTCTCGGTATCCCGCACCTCAGCTCAAATTCATAAATACATGCAGGGGATCTCCCGGGATGCCGTCTCGTAGTCCCAAATTAAAACACGTGGCAACAACACAAGGAATACTCATTTAAGCTCAATTTCGTACCTAGTAAACATGTAATTCTAACCTAACATGCTTCACGTAATACAATTAAGGCAGGTTAAGCAAGTAAGCAATTAAGTAAATTAAACATGCTTTTCTAGGCTAACAACGGGCTTAATTTGCAAGTAGCATAAGACAGGAAAAAGGAACACAATTAAAATTACTTAAAGAAAATCGTATTTTCAACAATTAGCTCAAGTACGCACTCGTCACCTCACGTACAAGGCATTTCAATTATCAAATATACCAAATCCTAAGGGGAAGGTCCCCCACACAAGGTTAGGCAAGCCACTTACCTCGAACCAGCTCAAATCAATTCGAAACCACGCTCTTGCCACGACTAATTGACTCCAAGTGGCCCAAATCTATTCAATTTAATTGCATAATGTAAATAACACTTCAAGTGACTGGTTCTACAAAGAAATTCTAAGCTAATACGCGAAATTAGATAAAATAACCAAAATGCCCCTCGGGCCCACATCTCGGAATCGGGTAACATTTATATTTTCAGAATCTTCACACTCTCACGAGTTCATGCATACCAAAATTATCCAAATCAAGGTCAAATTCCCAATCAAAAGTCGAATTCTAAGTCTAAGAACTTTCTTCCAAATTTTCCCCAATTTTCATCTCCAATCGGAAATTAAATGATGAAACTAACTATAGATTGATGGAATATAACTAGAAAGGGTTAAAGAATTGTTACCCGATGATCTCCTCTTCAATTTCCTCTCAAAATCGCCCTCTCCCGAACTCCAAATCGAATTTCCAACTTTTGAAACTAAACCCTCGAAATTTCATATTTTTGCCCAACTGTTACCACATCTGCGGTCCCGCTTTTGCGGAACACGGGTTGCATCTACGACTTCTCACTTAAAACCCATCTTTCGCATCTGCGACTCCCCATCCGTAGATGCAGTACTGCTCCTGTGGAAATCCTACCACTTCTGCGGTTCCTGCTGAACTCCCCCATTTCCGTTTCTGCGATAGATTCGCCACTTCTGCAGCTCTGCACCTACGGTCCCACACTCGCAGGTGCGGTTATGACAGAAAAACAGCTGAAGCTGCAACTCCAAATTCCAAAAATCTTCCCGTCAACCATCCGAAATCATCCCGAGGCCCCCGGGACCTCAACCAAACCTACCAACATATCTCATAACTTCATTCAAACTTGTGTCCAACCTTCGGAATGCTCAAAACAATATTAAAAACCTATTTTTCATCGGATTCAAGCCTAAGAATTCCAAAAACTCTAAAAATACGCTTTCGATCAAAAAGTCTAACAAATCTCATCCGAATGACCTAAAATTTTGCACATACGTCACATTCAACCCTACGGAGCTACTCCAACTTCCGGAATTCCATTCCGACCCTCGGATCAAAATCTCACTATCGAGCCGGAAACTTCAAAATTCGACCTTTTTGACATTTCAAGCCTAAACTAGCTACAAACTTCCAAAATACAATCCGAACACGCCCCTAAGCTCAAAATCACCCAACGGAGCTAACGGAACCATCAGATTTCCATACCAAGATCGTCTTCACACTGTTCCGACTACGGTCAACTTTCCAACACTCAAGCTCTCATTTAGGGACTAAGTGTCCCAAAACTTCCGAAACTCGAAACTGAACATCCCGGCAAATCAAAATAGCAGAAATAAACACGGGGAAAGCAGTTAATAGGGGATCAGGGTGTTAATTCTTAAGACGACCGGCCTGGTCGTCACATCCTCCTACACTTAAACATTCGTTTGTCCTCGAACGAGCATGGATACATACCTGAAGTAGTGAAAAGATTAGGGTAACGACTGCGCATATCCTGCTCGGTCTCCCAGGTCGCCTCCTCGACCGGCTGACCCAACCATTGAACCTTTACCGATGCAATGTTCTTTAACCTCAGCTTTCTAACCTATCTATCCAATATTGCCACTGGTTCCTCAATATAGGATAAATCCTTGTCCAACTGGACTGAACTGAAATCCAACACGTGCGACGGATCACTGTGATGCCTCCGGAGCATCGAAACATGAAATACCGGATGAACTCCTGCCAAGCTGGGAGGTAAGGCAAGCTTATAAGCAACCTCCCCAACGCCTCAATATCTCAAAAGGGACAATAAACCTCGGACTCAACTTCCCCTTCTTCCCAAATCTCATAACGCCCTTCATAGGCGAAACCCAAAACAGAACCCGCTCTCTAACCAAATGGGAAACATCGTGAACCTTCCGGTCCGCATAGCTCTTCTGTCTGGACTGGGCTATACGGAGTCTATCCTAAATCACCTTAACCTTCTCCAAAGAATTCTGAACTAAGTTTGTGCCCAATAATCTAGCCTTACCCGGCTCAAACCAACCCACCGGGGATCTACACCGCTTACCATATAAAACATCGTACGGTGCCATCTGAATGCTGGACTGATAGCTGTTGTTGTAAGCAAACTCCGCCAATGGCAAAAACTAATCCCAAGACCCTCCAAACTCAATCACACATGCACAGAGCATATCCTCAAGAATATAAATAGTGCGCTCGGACTATCCATCCATCTGAGGGTGAAATGTTGTACTCAACTCCACCCGAGTACCCAACTCATGCTGAACGACTCTCAAGAATCGTGATGTGAACTGAGTACCTCTATCTGAAATGATAGAAACTGGAATACCAGCAGACGAATAATCTCCCAGATATAAATCTCCGCCGACCGCTCCGAAGAATAAGTAGTACATATAGGAATGAAGTGAGCGGACTTGGTCAGCCGATCCACAATCACCCAAATAGCATCAAACTTTCTCAAAGTCCGTGGGAGCCCAACTACAAAGTCCATGGTGATCCGCTCTCACTTCCACTCCGGAATCTCTATCCGCTGAAGCAGTCCACCCGGCCTCTGGTGCTCATACTTTACCTGCTGACAGTTGAGGCACCGAGCTATAAATCCAACTATATCCTTCTTCATCCGCCTCCACCAGTAGTGCTGCCTCAAATCCTGATACATCTTCGTGGCACCCAAATGAATGGAATACCGCGAGCTATGGGCCTCCTCCAGAATCAACTCCTGAAGCCCATCAATATTGGGTACACAAATCCGACCCTGCATCCTCAATACACCGTCATCGCCAATAGCCACATCTCTAGCATTACCATGCTAAACCTTGTCCTTGAGGACAAACAAATAAGGGTCATCATACTGACGTTCCTTGATACGATCAAATAAGGAAGATAGAGAAACCACGCAAGCTAGAACCCGACTGGGCTCCGAAAGATCCAATCTCACAAACTGGCTGGCTAAGGCCTGAACATCCATCGCCATAGGCCTTTCCGATGCTGGTAAATAAGCCAAACTCCCCAAACTCTCTGCCCGGCGACTCAAAGCATCGGCCACCATATTGGCCTTGCACGGGTGATACAAAATAGAGATATCATAGTCCTTCAGCAACTCTAACCACCTCCTCTGGCGCAAATTTATATCCTTTTGCTTGAATAGGTGTTGCAAGCTCCGATGATCAGTATAGATCTCACAAATAAATAATAGCGCCAGATCTTCAGGGCGTGAACAATGGCAGCTAAATCAAGGTCATGGACAGAGTAATTCTTCTCATGTACCTTCAACTGTCTGGACGCGTAGGCAATCACCCTACCTTCCTGGATCAACACCGCTCCGAGACCAATCCTCGAGGCATCACAATAAACCATATAAGACCCTGAACCTGTAGGCAATATCAAAATTGGGACTATAGTCAAAGCTGTCTTGAGCTTCTGGAAGCTCCCCTCACACTCTTCCGTCCACTGGAACGGAGCACCCTTATGGGTCAGTCTAGTCATAGGGGATGCAATCGATGAAAACCCCTCCATAAAACAATGGTAGTAACCCACCAAGCCAAGGAAACTGCGGATCTCTATAGCTGAGGATGGTCTGGGCCAACTTTGCACGACCTCTATTTTCTTCGGATCCACCTAAAAACCCTCACTCGATACCACGTGGCCTAGGAATGCCATTGAATCCAACCAAAACTCACATTTTGAGAACTTAGCATATAACTTCTTCTCCCTCGGAGTCTGAAGCACAGTCCTCAGGTGCTGTTCATGATCTTCCCGACTCCGAGAATACACTAGAATATCATCAATAAAGACAATGATGAACGAGTCAAGATACGGCCGGAACACACTGTGTATCAAGTGCATAAAGGCTACTGGGGCATTGATTAGCCCAAATGACATAACAAGGAACTTGTAATGACTATACCGAGTCCTGAAAGCAGTCTTCGGGATGTCTGGCTCTCGAATCTTCAATTGATGGTAACCTAAGTGCAAGTCAATCTTAGAAAACACTTATGCGCCCCGAAGCTGGTCAAACAGATCATCAATACGAGGCAAAGGATAACGGTTTTTCACTGTAACCTTGTTCAACTGGCGATAATCAATACACATATGCATAGAACCATCCTTTTTCTTCACAAATAAGAAAGGAGCACTCCAAGGTGATACACTGGGCTGAATAAAACCCTTATCAAGCAATTCCTGTAACTGATCCTTCAACTCCTTCAACTCAGGAGGAGCCATACGATACGGAGGGATAGAAATGGGCTGACTGCTCGGCAACAGATCAATGCCAAAATCAATATTTCTATCAGGCGACATGCTTGGAAGATCAGCTGGAAACATATCAGGAAAATCTTGTACTACTGGAACTGAATCAATCGAAGGGGTATCAACACTGGCATCTCTCACATAAGCTAAATGCACGTCACACCCCTTCTCAACCATACGATGAGCCATAAGGAAAGAAATAACTCTACTGGGAGTGTGATCTAAAGTACCCCTCCACTCAACACGCGGTACACCTGACATAGCCAGCATCACGGTTTTGGCGTGACAATCAAGAATAGCATAATGGGGTGACAACCAGTCCATGCCCAAGATAATATCAAAATCTACCATACTGAGCAACAATAAATCGGCTCTGGTATCAAAACCACTAAGAGCAACCAACCACGACCGATAAATACGATCCACAATAAGAGAATCTCCTACAGGAGTAGAAACATAAACAGGGGAACTCAAAGAATCCCGAGGTACACCCAAATGTGGAGTAAAATAAGAAGACACATAAGAGTAACTGGATCCTGGATCGAATAAAACTGATGCTTCTCTGTGACAAACCAGTATAATATCTGTGATGATAGAATCGGAGGCAACAACCTCTGTACGGGTAGGAAAGGCATAGTATCGGGCCTGGCCTCCCCCTCTAGGGCGACCTGTACCTCCCCGACCTCCACCTCTAGCTGGCTGAGCAGGTGGGGTAGCAACTGGAGTTATAACCATAATATAAAAACTCTGTGGGGCACGCTGTGGCTGAGAAGTCTGTAGAGGTGCACTCCTCCCAAGTCTAGGGCAATCCCTCACCACATGGCGTGTGTCACCACATTCAAAACAAGCTTTGGGAGGATGTGGTGGCTGTGACTGGATCGGGCCAGGTCAGCTGGACTGACCTCTGAAAGCACCCCGCGCAGGAGGCACGCTAGATACTAGAGGTGCGTAATAAGGCTCTTGAGGCCTAGGAGGAGTTGGAATACCACTGGCTACTGGAAGAGCTGAATGAACATGGCGACTCATATAACCCCTACCATGACGAGCTGCAGCTGGGGCACATGCACCAGAATAATGGACTGACTCTCGAGACCTCTTGGCCTCCCTCTCCTCTCTCTCCCTAGCATACATACCCTCAATCCTCCTAGCAATGCTCACCACCTGCTGATAAGAAATACCCATCCCCAACTCACGAGCCATGCTGGACCTGATGCTAGGAATAAGCCCCTAATAAACCGGCGAACCCTCTCGCGAACAATAGAAACCAAGGTTGGGGCATGTCTAGCCAAACTAGTGTAACAGACAGCATACTCTGAGACAGTCATAGCACCCTGGCGCAAATGCTCAAACTCTGTGCGCCATGCGTCCCTGAGGCTTTGAGGAACATACTCTCTCAGGAACAGATCTAAAAACTGAGTCTAAGTCAGCAAAGCAGCCTCATCCGGACTGTCTAACTCATAGGTGCGCCACCACTCTTAGGCGGCCCCTCGAAGCTGGAAAGTAGTGAAGGAAACCCACTCGATCCTGATATACCCATAGTACGAAGAATGCAGTAACACTCATCTAGAATCCCAGAGCATCATCCGATGCTAGACCACTAAATATAGGGGGCTTGTACTTCTTGAACCTCTCAAGCCTCAGCTGCTCATCTTTGGAAACCACTACCCTATCCTCGGGCTGATCTCGAACTGCAGCTGTACAAGAATAATCTCAGGGACCTGCTCAACATGCACTCGCTGCTTAGGAGTGCAGGCGGCGGGAGTCTGTGCTCCTTCCCCGGCCTGAGACGTAGCTGCAGCAAGGGGAAAAACCCTGCCTGAGCCAAAGTGGTGTACATGCTCATGAACTATGCCAGAGTCTCCTAAAGAGCTAGAGTAGTAGTAGCAGTAGGCGTATTAGGTGTCTGGACTCCGGCTGGAACTGCTGGTGGTACCTCGGCGGTAGCTTGCGCAGGTGTTCTAGCTGTACCACGTGTGCGTCCTCGGCCTCTACCCCGGCCCCGGCCTCTGACGGCTGCAGTAGGAGGCGCGGGTGCCTGATCATCTCGGGTAGCACGTGTCCTCACCATTTGTGAGAGAATAGAAGACAAAAGTTTAGAATTGTTATATCAAAATCTCACACGACAAGGAAATCAAATTAAGTGGAATTTTCTTAACAGTTACATAGCCTCTCATAGATAAGTACAGACGTCTCCGTACCGATCAGTGAGACTCTAATAAACTGGTTTGTGATCCATGACTCCTATGAACCTAGAGCTTTGATACCAACTTGTCACGACCCCGGTTCGCCCTCTATGAACCATCGTGATGGCACCTAGTCCTCTACGACTAGATAAGCCTAAATTGCGGAAGATAAACCAAAGTGCAGAATAAAAACAATTTAAAACAGAATGAAGAGTGATAAAATAGTGTTTAAAAGTGCCGCTCGGCATACAAATATTTAACTCTCAAACCAATACATACTTCCAAGACCCGGAAACCTATGAATCACAAGCTAAGGATCATTACACAATGCTCTAACTCCAGAATAGTCTAAACAAAAATAAATACATAAGGGCTGTAACTATAAGAGAAAGTGGAGAGAGACTCCTCGGTCTACAGACGCGGCAGATATACCTCGAAGTCTCCTAACGGTCGCCTCGCCTCAAGGATGGTAAGTCTGAGTCGAAGTACCTGGATCTACACATGAAAAATATGCACAGAAAGGGCATGAGTACACCACAACGGTACTTAGTAAGTGCCAAGCCTAACCTCAGTCGGGTAGTGACGAGGAAGGTCAGGACCCTACTAAGATAAAATAAAAATATAAGATATGACAGTATGAGATAAGCAGTACAGTTGAAAACTAACAATAAGAATTTAATACGGGAAAGTAGGGAATTCAATAACTGAAACGGAGGCAAAAACAATCACAAGGAAATAACCGGAGATCTCTCAGTATCCTGAGGATATCTTAGTACCCTCAATATATGCCAGGGATCTCTTGGTATCCCGAGGATCTCTCGGTATCCTCAATATATGCTAGGGATCTCTTGGTATCCTGAGGATCTCTCGGTATCCTCAATATACGTGTTAGGGATCTCTCGATATCCCAAGGATCTCTTGGTATCCTCAATATCCGTGCTAGAGATCTCTTGGTATCCTACACCTCTGCTCAAATTCATAAATACGTGTAGGGGATCTCCCGGGATGCCGTCCTGTAGTCCCAAAATACGTGGCAACAACACAAGGAATACTTATTTAAGCTCAATTTCGTACCAAGTAAACAGGTAATTCTAACCTAACATGCTTCACGTAATACAATTAAGGCAGGTTAAGCAAGTAAGCAATAAAGTAAATTAAACATGCTTTTCTAGGCTAACAACATGCTTAATTTGCAAGTAGCATAAGACAGGAAAAAGGAACAAAATTAAAATTACTTAAAGAAAACCGAATTTTCAACAATTAGCTCAAGTACACACTCTTCACCTCATGTACAAGATATTTCAATTATCAAATATACTAAATCCTAAGGGGAAGGTCCCCTACATAAAGTTAGGCAAGCCACTTACCTCGAACTAGCTCAAATCAATCCGAAACCATGCTGTTGCCACGAGTACTCGACTCCAAGTGGCCCAAATCTATTCAATTCAATTGAATAATATAAATAACACTTCAAGTAACTGATTCTATAAAGAAATTCTAAGCTAATACGCGAAATAAGGTAAAATGACCAAAATGCCCCTCGGGCCTATATCTCGGTATCATGTAAAATTTATATTATTTGAATCCTCACACTCTTACGAGTTCATGCATACCAAAATTATCCAAATCTAAGGTCAAATTCTCAATCAAAAGTCGAATTCTAGGTCTAGGAACTTTCTTCCAACTTTTCCCTAATTTTCATCTCCAATTCGAAATTAAATGATTAAACTAACTATAGATTGATGGAATATAACTAGAAAGGGTTAAAGAATTTTTACCCAATGATCTCCTCTTCAATTTCCTCTCAAAATCACCCTCTCCCGAGCTCCAAATCGAATCTCTAACTTTTGAAACTAAACCCTCGAAATTTCATATTTCTGCCCAGTTGTTACTGCATCTGTGGTCCTGGGACCGCTTTTGCAGTCTTGGGACCGCATTTGCGGTCCCGCTTTTGTGGAACACGGGTCGCATCTGTGACTTCTCACTTAAAATTCATCTTCTGCATCTGCGACTCCCCATCCGCAGATGCGGTACTGCTCCTGCGAAAACCCTACCGCTTGTGTAGTCCCTGCTGAACTCCCCCATTTCCGCTTTTGCGATAGATCCGCCGCTTCTGCGGCTCCGCACATGTGGTCCCACACTCGTAGGTGCAGTTATGACAGAAAAACAGGTGAAGCTGCAACTCCAAATTCCAAAAATCTTCCTGTCAACCATCCGAATCATCTCGAGGCCTCCGGGACCTCAACCAGACCTACCAACATATCCCATAATTTCATTCAAACTTGTTCCAACTTCGGAATGCTCAAAACAACATCAAAACACCTATTTTTCATCGGATTCAAGCCTAAGAATTCCAAAAACTCTAAAAATATGTTTTCGATCAAAAAGTCTAACAAACCTCGTCTGAATGACCGAAAATTTTGCACACACATCACATTCAACACTACGGAGCTACTCCAACTTCCGGAATTCCATTCCGACTCTCGGATCAAAATCTCACTATCGAGCTGCAAAGATAACTCTTCTTCCAAATCGATTGTAAGTCAATTTTAACTCGTTTTCTTCAATCATCAACATCTTTTAACATGATTCCAACTCAAATCAATGATTTTCATGGGGGAAATTGAGTGTTTTGGGTAGAACCTAGGTTTTTCAAAAATTGGGGATTTGGACCTCAATTTGAGGTCCGATTTCAAACAAATTATATATTTAGGTTAGTGGGGCAATGAATAATCGGGTTTTCATTCGAACCTCGGGTTTTGACCATGTGGGCCCGGGGGCAATTTTTGACTTTTTGGGTAAAACTTTGAAAAACTCATTTTCATGCATTGGGGTTGATTCATTTAGCCTTTATTGATGTAATTAAGTAATTTATGGCTAGATATGAGCAAATTGGTGGTAGAATCAAGGGGTAAAGCGATAATTGAGACGTGAATTATGTTCGTGGCATCGAGGTAAGTGTTTGGTCTAACCTTAGCTTGAGGGATTAGGAGCCGAGTCCTATTTGCTATGTGGTATTTGTCGAGTACGACGTACAAACATGGTGACGAGTATCTATACGTTGTTGTCAAGTATGCCCGTGAGTCTTATATTGTGATTATGATTATCATGGCTTAGTTGTATTATTCATGCTTGATGATGAATACTATTATTGGTCAAAGTTTGTGGAAGTAATTGGGACATTTGAACATTGAGGAGCGTTGGCTCGAGTTGTACAATAAAATGTGAAAGTATAAGTGGAAATTGAATCTTTTAGAGCATTGGCTCAAAGTTGTGAAGTGAGTTGTGAAGTAAAAGTGAAAAAGAGAAGAGAATTCGTTATATTTACTCCCTTCCCGGGATATTGTTGTTTTTCATGTTATCTTCCTTGCCGGGATGTTGAGGTTTCTTTCGATGTTATTCCCTTTGCCGGGACTTGATTGTTGAACTATTGTTCCCTTGCCGGGATTCCTATTGTAGTTTCATTTATTCCCTTGCCCTATTGTTTGTGATTGTTGTTTGGGTGAGAACGAGAGTTAAAACACGAAGGGTGATGCCGTGTATTGTTTTGGTGAGAGAGTGTTAAAGCACGAAGGGTGATGCCGTGCCGCATGATGTACCATTCCGTGTCGATTATATTGATTATATGGTAAGGACGAGAGTAAAAGCACGAAGGGTGATGCCGTGCACATTTTCATTACTTTATTGCTTTGGTGAGGACGAGAGTAAAAGCACGAAGGGTGATGTCGTGCACTTATTGATTTCTGGTTCTTTGTTGAAAGCCAAGATTTACTGTTTCCTTCAATTACCTGTTGTTTTTTTTAATTCTGAATTGATATCTCCCCCGCAGCATGCTATACCTCCCATATTTGACTGTTTATTTCTGTTCTTATTTTCCGCTGTATATAGTTGAATTGCACAGGTTTATGTGGTAGTCTGGTCCTAGCCTCGTCATTGCTTCGCCGAGGTTAGGCTAGGCACTTACCAGCACATGAGGTCGGTTGTGCTGATACTACACTCTGCACAATGTGCAGATCCCGAAGCAACTTTTGGATCGTAGATTGGGTGGCTACCTTCAGTCCACGCGGAGATCCAAAGTAGATCTACAGGCGTCCGCAGGCCCTGGCGTCTCCCTCTATCCCTTTTTCCCTATTTCATTTTCTTAATTTAGAAACAGTGTATCGTTTCTTTTTCGGACTTTGTATGTAGTAAATCTTAGATCATCTGTGGCACTGTGACACCAGTTCTGGGTGGTTAAGGCTTAAACAATTGTATTAACACATGTTCAGATATTTTTTTATTGTTGCTTTTCTTCCGTTTATTCTAAATTTTCGTTGTTTACACGTTATTGTTTTATAAATGTTAAAGAGTATAAATGGGGTAAAAAGGTAATTTGTTCAATAATTGGCTTGCCTAGCTCACATCAGTAGGCACCATCACGACTCCCGAGGGTGGAAAATCCGGGTCGTGACAAGTTGGTATCAGAGCTCTAGGTTACATGGGTCTCACAGTTCACAGACAAGCTTAGTAGAGTCTGAGAGATTGGTACAGAGACCTCTGTATTTATCCCCCAAAGGCTACAGAGTTAGGAAAAACGTTTCATTTATTCTTTCCTATGTGCGCTTGGTTTCTCAATGCTAATTGAATTTCTACTCTATTCTTTTGCAGATGGCGAGAACACGTGCTTCCTCATCCACTGACCAGCAGCCCGAGCCCCCAGCAGTAGCCCCCGCAAGAGGCAGAGGGCAAGGCCGAGGCCGTACTAGAGGCCGAGGTAGGGGCAGAGCTCAGCCTAGAGCAGCAGCACCAGCGGCGGAGCCTTAGGTTGACTATAATGATGAGGTTCCGGCCCAGACAGTTCTGGTAGGCCCAACTCAGGTCCCAGAGGGGTTTATTGCTACCCCCGTACTCCAGGATGCTCTGGTCTACCTAGTGGGCCTTATGGAAAGTGTCACCCAGGCAGGTTTGCTTCCTGTAGCACCAGCCGTCTCTCAGGCTGGAGGAGGAGCTCAGACTCCTACTACTCGCACTCTGGAGCAGGTAGCTCCCCAATTCCAAACTCCAGCAGTTCAGCCAGTTGGAGCAGTTCAGCCGGGTGTGGTAGCTCAGACCGGTGATGGAGCAGCTATGTCTGTCGATGCTTTTTGGAGGTTGGACATGTTCACCAAGCTCTTTACTACTACTTTCAGCGGTGCATCTTCTGAGGATCCCCAGGATTATCTAGACAGTTGTCATGAGGTTCTTAGGAACATGGGGATAGTTGAGACCAATGGGGTCGATTTTGCTATTTTTCGTTTATCTGGATCCGCCAAGACTTGGTGGAGAGATTATTGTTTGGTTAGACCAGCCGGATCGCTAGCTTTGACTTGGGAGTAGTTTACTCAGCTATTTCTGGAGAAGTTTCTCCCTATTACTCAGAGAGAGATCTATCAGAGGCAGTTTGAGCATCTCTAGTAGGGTTTTATGACTGTTACTCAGTATGAGACCAGATTCATCGACTTGGCCACTTATGCTCTTATCATACTTCCCACCGAGAGAGAGAGGGTGAGGAGGTTCATTGAGGGACTTATTCAGCCGATTCAACTTCAGATGGCCAGGGAGACTGGGAGTGAGATTTCTTTCCAGGAAGCGCCCAATGTGGCCAGGAGAGTTGAGATGGTTCAATCGCAAGGAGGTGGTCAGGGGTCTGACAAGAAGCCTCGTCATTCAGGCCGATTCAGTGGTACCTCATCTGGAGGCAGAGATTCATATGGTAGAGACCATCCTCCTAGGCCTTTTCAGTCAGCACTTCAGGTTTCTCATGGTGCTTCAGGTGGTCGTGGTCCCCATATGCAGTATTTTGATCAGCAGTCCTACAGTGCACCACCAGCCCCTGTCAGTGCACCGCCGCTTCAGAGTTTTCGGGGTGGTCATTCAAGTCGTCAGGGTCAACAGTCTCAGCAGCCGATGGCTTGTTACACTTTTGGGGATTTCTATCAGCAAGTGTAAAGACTAAGGCCAAAGAGTGCATCCTCCAAATTGCTTTTGGAATGGACGAAATATATCCTTTGGATTCCTGACGAAAGTGTATATCCTCCAAATTGCACGAATGTTAAAATTGGCAGAAATTTTTGTACTTATGCCAGAAAGATAAACATGAATACAATATGTGACTGAAAGAAATAATGGAGAGAATAATAAGCATACTGTTATGAAATATAACCCAAAATAACAATATAGAACAAGCAAAAACAAACTAAGAGATATAGAGAGAAAGAGAGGAAGAGAGATTCTTATTTCTTCTTCAATTGTGTATTTTTCCTATCTATTACAAGGCCTTTATATAGGCATAAAAAGTGAAGAAAATATGTCATGGAATATGTCATTGAACATACAAATTATGTCATTGAATATGTCATTAAGAATTTTAGCTAAAGATCATGGAAGAAGAGTAGGCATCCACCATAATGTGATATTCATCATAACACTCCCCCTTGGATGTCCATAGATAATGTGCCTTGTTAAAAACTCTCTAAAAAAAATATTGGGATGTACATAATTATTTATGATATGCATTGCTTGTTGCCTCATTAAAAACCTTACCAGGAAAACCCAGTGGGACAAAACCTTGGCTAAGGAAAAGAGTGCAGCGTATAGTTACTCCCCCTGATGAAAAATCACTTAATGTCTCGAAGACGACGCATTCCAATCTTATATATCAGCTTTTCAAATATTGAGGTTGGTAATGCCTTAGTGAACAGATTAATTATCACTTGAACGAACTTGTTGTACATCTATTTCACCATTCTTTTGAAGATCATGAGTGAAAAAGAATTTTGGTGAAATGTGTTTTGTTCTATCTCCTTTGATATATCCTCCTTTCAATTGAGCTATGCATGCAACATTGTGTTCATAAAATATTGTTGGAATATTCTCTTTCGAAGAAAAACCACATGTTTGCTGAATGTGTTGAGTTATAGATCTTAACCAAACGCATTCTCGACTTGCTTCGTGAATGGCTATTATCTCTGCATGATTTGAAGAAGTAGCAACCATAGTTTGTTTTGTCGAACGCCATGATATGGCTGTACCTCCACTTGTAAATAAATAGCCTGTCTGAGATCGACCTTTGTGTGGATCAGACAAATATCCTGCATCTGCATAACCAATCAATGATGGCTTGGATTCGTTTGAATAAAATAAACCCATATCAATGGTCCCTTGGAGGTATCTGAATATATGTTTAATACCATTCCAGTGTCTTTGTGTTGGCGAAGTACTAAATCTTGCCAATAAACTTACTAAGAAAGCTATATCTGGTCGGGAATTATTGGCAAGATACATTAATGCCCCAATTGCACTAAGATATGGTACTTCGGCACCAAGAAGCTCTTCATCATTTTCATGAGGTCGGAATGGATCTTTCTTTATATCAAGTGATCTCACAACCATTGGGGTACTCAATGGATGTGCTTTATCCATATAGAATCGCTTTAAAATCTTTTCGGTATATGTTGATTGATGGACAAATATTCCATCTTTCATATACTCAATTTGTAGACCAAGACAAAATTTTGTCTTTCCAAGATCTTTCATTTCAAATTCTTTCTTCAAACAGTCTACTGTTTTTGGAAGCTCCTCAGGAGTTCCAATGATATTTAAATCATCAACATACACAGCGATTATAACAAATTCAGATCCAGACCTTTTTATAAAGACACAAGGACAAATTGGATCATTCTTGTACCCTTCTTTCAACAGGTATTCACTCAAGCGATTGTACCACATACGACCTGATTGTTTCAATCCGTATAAAGATTTCTGAAGCTTTATTGAACAAGTTTCTCGAAAACTTTTATATGCTTCTGGCACTTTAAATCCCTCAGGTACTTTCATAAAAATTTCGTTGTCTAATGATCCATACAAATAGGCTGTAACAACATCCATTAGATGCATATCAAGTTTTTCTTGCACTGCCATATTTATGAGATACCTGAAGGTGATAGCATCCACTACAGGAGAATATGTCTCCATATAATCAATTCCAGGCCTTTGGGAAAACCCTTGTGCCACAAGTCGTGCTTTATATCTAACGACTTCATTTTTATCATTTCGTTTTCGCACAAAAACCCATTTATACCCTACTGGCTTTATGCCTTCAGGTGTTCGAACTATGGGTCCGAAGACTTCACGTTTTCCAAGTGAAGTTAACTCTGCCTGGATAGCGTCTTTACATTTTGGCCAATCATTTCTCTGTCTACATTCATTGACAGATTTTGGTTCAAGAACCTCATCTTGTTGCATTATTTCAACAGCAACATTATAAGCAAAAATGTTATCGATAACAACATTATTTCGGTTCCATCTTTTCCCGGTTGAGACGTAACTTATTGATATCTCTTCATTTTCATTATTTTCAGGTACCTGGACCTCCCCTAAGGTCTTATCATTTGTTACGTCTTGGGGCTCTTCTTGAGCCACTACCTCCGTGTTATGTTCACTTTGATCATTTGCTCCTTTTCTTCTTCGAGGATTTTTATCTTTAGAACCGATTGGTCTACCACGTTTCAAGCATGGCTTAGACTTATTTGCTTTAATTAATTGTCCTGTCGGGATATCAACTCGAATTGGTGCATTAGCAGCTGGAATATGTGACTTGGTCACCCTTGGTAGGTCAGTGAATGCATCTGGCAATTGATTTGCAATATTTTGCAAATGAATAATCTTTTGAACCTCTTGTTCACATTGATTTGTTCGAGTATCTAAATGAGACAATGATAATGCATTCCAATCTATATTCTTTTTCAGCTGCTTATTTTCTCCCCCTAATGTTGGATATACTGATTCATCAAAATGACAATCAGAAAATCTTGCCGTAAATAAATCTCCAGTCATCGGCTCTAGATATTTTATAATTGAAGGAGATTCATATCCAACATATATCCCCAACCTTCTTTGAGGACCCATCTTTGTGCGTTGTGGTGGAGCAATTGGAACATATATCACACAACCAAAGATCCTAAGATGGGAAATATTTGGCTCCTGACCAAAAGCCAATTGCAATGGGGAGACTTTATGATAACTTGTGGGCCTTATCCGCACAAGTGATGCTGCGTGCAAAATAGCATGACCCCATACTGAAATGGGAAGTTTTGTTCTCATAAGCATTGGTCTAGCAATTAATTGGAGGCGTTTGATCAATGATTCTGCTAGACCATTTTGTGTATGAACATGAGCAACCGGATGCTCAATGGTAATCCCAGTTGAAATACAATAATCATTAAAGGCTTGGGATGTAAACTCACCAGCATTATCAAGACGGATTGTCTTAATTGCATAATCTGGAAACTGTGCTCTTAGCTTTATTATTTGAGCCAACAATCTCGCAAATGCCATATTGCGAGTTGATAGTAAGCACACATGTGACCATCTTGTAGATGCATCTATCAAAACCATATAATATTTGAATGGTCCACATGGAGGGTGAATGGGCCCACATATATCACCTTGTATACGTTCCAGAAATGCAGGGGATTCCATCCTAACTTTAATAGTTGATGGTCTAATAATTAATTTTCCTTGAGAACATGCAGCACAAGAGAATTCCTTAAATTGAAGAATTTTCTGATTCTTCATTGCATGTCCATGTGAATTCTCAATTATTTTACGCATCATATTAGAACCAGGATGGCCCAACCGGTCATGCCAAATAATAAAATTATCTTGATTAGTAAACTTCTTGTTTACTACGGCATGTGTTTCAATCCTGCTAATACTTGTGTAGTATAAGCCGGAGGAAAAAGCGGGTAACATTTCAAGCACATATTTCTTACCGGACGTTATTGTAGTAATATAAAGATATTCAATCTTTTCATCATTTGTAGTCTCAATATGATAGCCATTTTGGCGAATATCTTTGAAACTTAATAAGTTTCTTTGAGATTTACTACAATATAGTGCTTCATCAATAGCCAAATTTGTTCCTCCTGGTAGTAATAAATTGGCTCTTCCAGAACCTTCAATTAATCTTGTACTACCGGATATTGTATTAACATTCGCTTCTTTCATTACCAAATAAGAGAAATATCTCTTATCTTTTAAAATAGTGTGTGTTGTAGCACTATCCAAAAGACATATATCATCTTTATTAATCTTGAGTCCAACTGAAGACTGTGGAATTTTCATATTCTTCATAAAAAAAGACAAATAATACATCATAAGAAATATGAAAGACAAGCAAAAAAAACATTAAGAAATACATTAGAAATATAGAAACTAGCAATACATGATGCATTAGGAAAATACACTCAAGAAAAAATAAACTAGTTGCAAACATAAACATAACAATTTTTATAACTTCATTCCCCAGTAAGATGATTCATTCTTCAGTCAATATCCTCAAAGAAGTCTCCAACTTCTAAATGAGTAATATTTGTTAGGCCTTCAAAATCATCATCTTTATATGCAGGATGTGCCTTAGAATCATATTTATTTGAGGGACCTGCTTCATCATTATTATTTTGAAAGGTCAAGTGTGCCTCCACATTATTTTCTTTTTTCTTGAGGGAGGCTTGATAAAGTTTGACAAAATGTTCTGGCGTACGACAAATGCGCGCCCAATGACCTCTCATACCACATCGGTGACACATACTAGCTTTACCTTTTGAATGATTAATTTGAGAACCCTTATTGTTCTCCCATTTATTTCCACCATAATGACGATAATTGTTTCGCCCCCTGCCACGTCCACGTTTATGACCATGTCCACGACCACGGTAATTATTTTGTTTTCTTTCAAACTTATCATATGTTGCTATAGCATTCACTTCCGGAAATGGAGCTGACCCAGTAGGACGGGCTTCATGATTTTTCATTAATAGAGTATTATTCTGCTCAGCCACAAGTAGGCATGTGATTAACTCAGAATATTTCTTAAAACCTTTTTCACGGTATTGTTGTTGTAGCACCACATTTGAAGCGTGAAAAGCAGAAAATATTTTTTCCAATAAGTCCTCATCTGTGATAGTGTCTCCACATAATTTTAATAGAGAACTTACTTTAAAGATAGCAGAATTATACTCACTTACAGTTTTAAAGTCTTGCAACCTTAAATGTATCCACTCATACCGAGCTTTTGGTAATACCGTAAGTTTTAGGTGGTCATATCGATCCTTCAAATTAATCCATAATTCAGGTGGATCTTTTACTGTTAAATATTCAGTTTTTAACCCTTCATGTAAATGATGGCGAAGGAAAATCATGGCTTTCGCTTTATCCTGATTTGATGCTTCATTTCCTTGTATAATCGTATTTCCAAGACCTTTAGCGTCGAGGTGAATTTCAGCATCAAGGACCCATGATAAATAGTTCTTCCCGGTGATGTCAAGTGCCACAAATTCAAGTTTTGATAAATTTGACATAGTGAAAACTCAATAAAATATGGCTCAACTTAGCTGGAGTTAAGAATAAAATTAGAGCTTCGTGCTGATAACGTGTTATGAAATATAACCCAAAATAACAATATAGAACAAGCAAAAACAAACTAAGAGATATAGAGAGAAAGAGAGGAAGAGAGATTCTTATTTCTTCTTCAATTGTGTATTTTTCCTATCTATTACAAGGCCTTTATATAGGCATAAAAAGTGAAGAAAATATGTCATGGAATATGTCATTGAACATACAAATTATGTCATTGAATATGTCATTAAGCATTTTAGCTAAAGATCATGGAAGAAGAGTAGACATCCGCCATAATGTGATATTCATCATAACACATACACTATTGTAATCTAATTCGTGGATTGTTTTACTTTCAAACTTCAGATCCAAGGTCTGAAGTTCAATTGTTGTAGGTCGAACTTCTAAAGTGTTGTAGTTCGAACTTCTAAAGTGTGGCTATGTTAATTAAAACTTCAGATGTGTCTAAAATTTGGCTATGACAATTCAGACTTCAGACCTCGAGGAGGCATAAAGTTTGCATTGCTATAAGCGACTTCAGACTCGGAACATCATGATGCTCTCATTTATTGGGTATCATCGTTCTTCTCTCCAGCTTGTTCATGGCCAACAGTAATGTTGCCAATTTCAACATCATCACCAATATTCATCTCTCCATTTTCTAATACTTTTCTTAATTTATCTCTTTGGAGTTTTTCCTTCAATACAAATTGGCACAAGTATATATTTTACAAATTTCCTCTTGAAGTGGCTTTTTGAGTTAAAGGTAAGCTCCAGTGTCCTCGCTTTCATGCAAATGGTGGCAGTGATGCAAATTTCAACCTGGAAAAAAAGTATTCTGAAGTTTACTGACAATATACTAGCTATTTTTGCACGAGATTTAAAAAATTTACTAAACTTTAAATAGTAAGGTATAAAATACCAGCCAATGCCATTTCTACCTAATTAATACCGAATCAATCACTCATGATGAGTCCTCGTCCCATTGAAATACCATCCCTTATTTCTTATTACAGTACTATTTATAATTAAAAAAATTCAAAATTACAGATTTATGATTGGCAATCATCAAATAAAATAAATGGGAAAAATAGTTATAAGGAAAAAAGAAAAAATAATTCCTACTTTTTGGATCTTAGCCAAAATATAAAAAAAAAAAAAAAACTTGTTACGAATAATGAGATAATGTCAAAATTCAACACAAAAATGAATAAAAGTAATTAATACTATTAAATGGCCACAAAATATAATTGTAGTAAAAGTACGTAAAATCAATGTCATAACTGTAACAATGCACTTCGAAAGTTAGTAAAGTCGTAAAGAACAAGAAAGGAAATTCATAAAGTAACTGTGAAAACCTATATTTAATTCCCAAATAAAATTTTATCTTAATATTTCAATGTCAATATTTTATGGAAGAACGTTGGTTTCCCTTTTAGAAAGAGAAAGAAGAAAAATAAAAAGTGAGAACAAGAAAATAGTTGTTATTTTTTTTGGGTTGAATGCTGAAGAATGTCCCGATGATTTTTTCGGCGATATGTAATTTTTTTTGTCGATTTATGATTTTGCCAATGTAAAAGAAAAGAAGAAAAATATATTTCTTTAACATCTATCACTCTATGAGTAGGTGTGTCATATACCTTTCAATAGAAAGTGGTACAAGCTATTCAAAAGAGTCTTAGCTACGAAAGTTGCAAGATAAGATGTGTAAAAGAATATCCGCAAAAAAAAAAAATATGTAGACATGAATCTGTGCAAATTAAAAAGGAAAAACATGTTTTATGTAACGATCCGACCGGTCGTTTTGCCTTTTAAAACTCCGTTTCCTTAAATAAAATTTTTCGCGCTTGCTTTAGCTAATTTACGACTTGCGGGGACGGTTGGTTCAGGATTTGGAAGAGTTTGGAGTGAAATATGCCCATTTGATTCCTTAGGATTTTCTTAAAGAGGGCTAAGTTTGACTTTGGTCAACATTTTGAGCAAACGGAAAATATGGGACATGGGCGTATACCCGGAATCGAATTTCGAGGTCCCTAGACCGAGTAATAAATTTTTATTAGAAATTGTTAATCTGAAGTTTTAAGGATTTAAAGAAACTAATTAATGATTGATCACATGGGTATCGGGCTCGTATGTTGGTTCCGAAGCCCGGTACAGGTCCGAAATAATATTTAAGACTTGCCCGCAAAATTTGGTGTCAATCCGATAGTTTAAGGGCGTTTTGGCCGTTAGAGGAAAATTAAGAACTTAAAGTTCATAAGTTTGATTCAATTGGTTTTAGGGGGTGATTCTTAGATTTAGCGTTGTTTCGGGCGTTTCGAAGGTTCGAGTAGGTCTGTTTCGTGATTTCAGATTTGTTGGTATGTTCGGACGGGGCCCGGGAGCCCCGAGCATCAATCGGATGAGACTCGAGTGAAGTTGAAATTTTTGAGTAGTGCTAAAACTGCTGCTTCTGTCATAACCGCACATGCGAGACCGCACATGCGGCCCAGGGAGGGCCAGGCCAAACCGCAGAAGCGACTCTCGAACCGCAGAAGTGGTCCCGGCCCTTTAGGCCCCTTTTCGCAGATGCGGCCCTTTCTCGCAGATGCGGGACCGCAGATACGAAAATCGCTGAAGCAGTGAGCTTCATTTAATACGTTTCTAAGTCAATTTTTACCACTTTTCACTCCTCCATTGGCGATTTTGGAAGCTTGTGAGAAGAGACTTCCACCTAGCATCTTGAAGTAAGTCTATCCCACTAATTCTTAGTTTAATACTTGTGTTTTAGGTAGATTAAACAGTAGAATTTAGGTAAATCAAGGGGTTAGAGCAAAACCTAGGGTTTTTAATAAAAGTTAGATTTAACCACGAAATTTGTTATGGAATGAATTAGAAATCATATATTATCGATCCTTAGGTTATAGAGAACAACTTCCTTCGAAAGATTTCGGAATCCGGGCACGTGGGACCCGGGGTCGGATTTTAGGAAACTTGTATTAAAGGTTGGGAAATTGCTTAAATAGTTAGAATTCGATCTTGCGAGTTTATATTGACTAGTTCCTACCTCATTTAACTAGTTTGGGATCGTTCGTCTCCGAATTGAGGGCTTGGACTCGTTCTTGATATTGGAAGTGCAGTGTGGAGCGAGGTGCGTCTCCTTTCTAACCTTGTAAGAAGGAATTGTTCCCATAGGTATAATAATTTGAATTAATTGCTATTATATGCGGGGGCTACGTACGCACTAGGTGACGAGAGTCTGTGCGTAGCTACTATTATGTTAAGTCCGGGTAGTCTAGGGCCCAAAAGCATACTCTACGTGATATTCTTGTAACTTGATGATAAATTCGGATTCGTATAAATTAAGTTGATTAAGGTAAATGAGACTAGTAAAGGAACCTTATCTTGCTTGGTCTTTTAAAGGAGAACTTGAATATTCTTGTGAATAACTACTCCCTAGATATACATTATCGTCTGCTTGTTGATGAGTTTTTTATATTTGACCGCGTCACATGTGTGATTCGCGAGCGGACTAATAGATGCATCTATGGTTCGAGCCGTTCGACCCTCGGCAGTGCACGGTTTACTTTTATGTTGGATCGGGCCGTACGTCCCTCGGTGTTACTTACGTATGCTTTACTTAGTATTTCTCTATGGACTGAACTCCATATATGCCTTGAAACGTAAATGGATACCCATGATATTATTTGGAAAAAGAACTGTTATTCCTTGTCACATAATGCTAATAAATTGTGCTATCCATACTTATTATAAATTCTTTCTCATATTATTTGACCCTAGTATGTATCAAGTCGACCTCTCGTCTCTACTTCTTCGAGATTAGACGGGATACTTACTGGGTACATATTGTTTATGTACTCATACTACACTTCTGTACTTAATTGTACAAGATCTGAGGCAGGTGTATCTGGCTATCAGTCTGGTGCGCATCCCTGAGCGGAGTTCGAGACTTCTACGGTGAGCTGCTCCTCTTTCCGTGCCGTTCAGCAGCCTGAAGGAGTCTCTCTTAAGTATTTTGCTGTCTATTCTATTTCGGACAGTAGGATAGTGTGATTCTTTTGTATATTCTACTAGTTGCCCACAACTTGTGACACCAGGTCTTGGCATACACATTAGTAGACTATATTATTTTTGGGATTTTATGATTATTTTGACTTTACTGATCATTTCTGATTTTATCTCAACTTAAAGAATCATGGCAACTATTTTTGGGTAAAAGTAAATGAAAGTTTATTTAGTATTTTCCGCGTTGGCCTTCCCGACAATGGTGTTGGGCGCCGTCACGACCCAAAATATGGTATCAGAGCACTAGGTTCACGTAGGTCTCACAAGTCATGGGCAAACCTAATAGAGTCTTGCGGATCGGTACGGAGACGTCTGTATTTATCTTCGAGAGGCTATAGGGTGTCAGGAAAACTACTCTTTATTCATTTCCTATTGTGCAGTGGTTGGTATACTAAATTTTCCTCTTCTATTCTCTCACAGATGGTGAGGACACATGCGACTGATGTTCCAGACCCGGGCGAAGCTGCTCCCCCCGTTGCTAGAGGCCGAGACAGAGGCCGGGGGAGGGCATCAGCCTGAGGTAGGGGCGAGGGCGTCCCAGAGTTATCCTAGTGGTACCGCCAGTAAATCCCGCGGGAGATCCTATTATCGAGGAACAGGGCGAGGTGCCCGTAGCTGATCCTACCCCAGCAGACTTTATGACAGTACCGGGATTTCAGGATGTCATGGGTCGTATGCTACGGTTCATGTATTCTATGACTCAGGCTAGTTTATTTCCAGCAGATCCAGCTACATCACAGGCAGGGGGGAGCACAGACCCCTACTGCTCAGGCTCCTGGACATGCAGCTGCAGTGTATCAGACTCCGGGTGCACTACCCGCAGATGGGACCCAACCGGTTGCTGCAGTGGTGCCCCAACTCAGACCAGCTGCGGACGGTAACACGCAAAAGTTATTGGATAGATGGGCTAGACTTCACCCTCCTATCTTCGGGGGTGAGCGACATGAGGATGCTCAGGACTTCATTGACAGGTGCAAGGACAGACTGCACAACATGAGGATATTGGAGTCGCATGGAGTTGACTTCACTACTTTTCAGCTGGAGGGCAGGGCCCGTAGATGGTGGCAGTCCTATATTCTTGGCAGGCCAGCAGGTTCTCCTCCCCTCACCTGGGGTTAATTCACCCAGTTATTCTTGGATAGGTATATTCCACCCTCTGAGAGGGAAGAGCTACGGTATCAGTTTGAGCATCTTGAGCAGGGTCAGATGTCTGTGATCGATTAAGAGGCGAGGTTCTCTGAATTGTCTCGCCATGCACTCATGATACTTCCCACAGACGCAGAGAGAGTGCAGAGATTTGTTGCGGGGTTGCACCCCGGTATTCGGGCTAGCATGGCCCGAGAGGTGGAGATGGGTACTGAGTATTAGCTAGTGGTAGAGATTGCTCGCAGGATTGAGGGGTATCGCCAGAGGGGTATAGAGAAGGTTTAGCAGGACAAGAAGGCCCGGTTTTTGGGAGAGTTCAGAGGTGCCCCAACTAGGGGTAGAGGTCACTTCGGGAGGGGTCAGCCTAACAGGCCTCTGTATTCAGCACCACCACCCCATCCCCGAGTTACTCCAGTGAGGCCTTATTTCAGTACGATGCCGGAGAGTCTTACCACCCACCAGCTATTCAGGGTTCCTCCGGCGGGTATTCTGGTCATCAAGATTCTTCCAGTGCTCACTTCAGTGCCGCGCCAGAGAGTTCATATCGCCCACCAGCCATCCAGGGCTCTTCCAGTGGGTATTCAGGTCAGTAGGCTCAGACTTCAGGGCAACAGGCTATGGTACCGAGAGTATGCTACGAGTGTGGAGATCCGGGTCACATGAAGAGGACCTGCCCCAGACTTCGGGGCAAGGTAGTGCAGCAGGGTCAACAACCTATGACTTCAACACTAGCTGCCCCGCCACCCAGAGGTGGAGGGCAAACTGGTAGGGGCCGTCTTAGAGGTGGAGGTCAGGCAGCGAGAGGTCAGCCAGCTATTGCTCAATCAGGTGGAGGCCAGCCAGCCAACGCTCCTGCCAGATTCTACGCCCTTTCGGCCAGGCCAGATGCATTGGCCTCATATGCCGTCATCACAAGTATTATCTCCATCGGCGGTAGAGATGCTTTGGTATTATTTGACCCAAGATCTACTTATTCATATGTATCATCCTTGTTTGCTCGTTTCCTGGTTATTTCTCCTGAGCCTTTGGGCACTCTTATTCATGTGTCCACTCCTATGGGTGATTTTGTGGTTGTGGATCGAATCTACCAGTCCTGTATGGTCACATTTTGTGATTTTGAGACTAGAGCAGATCTCTTGTTGCTTGACATGATCGACTTTGAGGTCATCCTGGGCATGGATTGGTTGTCTCCCTATCATGCCGTTCTAGATTGCCATGCCAAGACTGTTTCATTAGTGATGTAAGGGTTCCCGGGGTTGGAGTGGAAGGGTTCCGCAGTTGATACATCTAGTAGGGTTATTTATTTCTTGAAGGCTCGACATATGGTCGAGAAGGGGTGTTTGGATTATCTGGCTTATGTTCGGGACACCACCGCAGAGTCTTCGACGATTGATTCAGTTCTGGTGGTCCGAGAGTTCGCTGGTGTGTTTCCTTCTGATCTTCCTAGCATGCCACCAGATCGTGATATTGATTTCTGCATTGATTTGGATCCAGGCACCCATCCTGTATCTATCCCACCATACCGTATAGCTCCGAAGGAGAAGCTTGAAGAGTTATTAGCAAAGGGGTTTGTTAGACCCAGTGTATCGCCTTGGGGTGCACCCGTGTTATTTGTGAAGAAGAAGGATGTGACTATGCAGATGTGTATTGATTACCGCCAGTTGAACAAAGTCACCATCAAGAACAAGTATCCGTTGCCCTGTATCGACGATTTTTTCGACCAGTTGCAGGGTGCTAGGGTGTTCTCCAAGATTGACTTGAGGTCAGGGTATCATCAGCTGAAGATTCGGGACTCGGATGTTCCGAAGACTGCATTTCGGACTAGAGATGGCCGTTATGAGTTCCTGGTGATGTCCTTTGGCTTGACTAATGCCCCAGTAGTATTCATGGACTTGATGAACAGGGTACTTAGGCCTTACATTGATTCATTTGTTGTCGTCTTCATTGACGACATCTTGATATACTCCCGTAGCCTTGAAGAGCACGAGCAACATTTGAGGGTAGTGCTTCAGACCTTGCGAGAGTAGAAGCTATATGCTAAGTTCTCCAAGTGCGAGTTCTGGCTAGAGTCAGTGGCATTCTTGGGGCATATTGTGTCAGGAGAGGGTATTAAGGTGGACCCCAAGAAGATTGAGGCAGTTCAGAGTTGGTCACGTTCTACTTCAGTGACCGAGATTAGGAGTTTCCTGGGGTTAACAGGTTATTACAGACGATTCGTGCAGGGCTTTTCATCTATTGCATCACCTCTGACTAGATTGACCTAGAAGGGTGCTCCTTTCCATTGGTCCGATGATTGTGAGGCGAGCTTTCAGAAGCTTAAGATAGCATTGACTACATCACCAGTTCTTGTGTTGACTTCCGGTTCGGGATGTATACAGTATATTGCGATGCTTCGCGCGTTAGATTGGGATGTGTATTGATGTAGGAGGGGCGAGTTATTGCCTATGCTTTGCGCCAGCTGAAGGTTCATGGGAAGAATTATCCTGTGTACGATCTAGAGTTGGCCGCGATCGTTCATGCTCTTAAGATATGGAGGCATTATCTGTATGGGGTGTCATGTGAGGTTTATACGGATCATCATAGCTTACAGCATTTGTTCAAACAGAGGGATCTTAATTTGAGGCAGCGCATGTGGCTTGAGTTACTGAAGGATTATGACATCACCATTCTTAATCATCTGGGCAAGGATAATGTAGTCGCGGATGCCTTAAGCAGGAAGGCAAAGAGTATGGGTAGCTTGGCATTCATTCTAGCGGAGGAGAGACCACTAGCTTTAGACATCCAGTCCTTGGCTAACAGACTTGTGAGGTTGGATATTTTAGAGCCCAACTGAGTTCTTGCGTGTGTGGTTGCTCAATCTTCATTATTGGGGCAGATCAAGGCCCAATAGTTCGATGATCCACATTTGGCGGTTTTCAGAGAGACGATGCTTCAGGGAGGTTCCAAGGAGGTTTCTATTGGCGAGGATGGTGTTTTGCGACTCTAGGATTGTCTATGTGTTCCTAATGTTGATGGTCTGAGGGGGTTTATTCTAGAGGAGGCACACAGTTCGCGGTATTCCATTCATCCAGGAGCTACGAAGATGTATCGCGACTTGAGGCAACATTATTGGTGGCGTAGGATGAAGAAAGACATAGTAGAGTATGTGGCTAAGTGTTTGAATTGCCAGCAGGTCAAGTATGAACACCAGAGGCCGGGTGGCCTACTTCAGCAGATGCCGATATCTGAGTGGAAGTGGGAGTGCATCACCATGGATTTCGTAGTTGGGTTGCCGCAGACTTCGCGGAAGTTTGATTCAGTATGGGTCATTGTTGACAGGTTGACCAAGTCGTCCCACTTTATTCCAGTGGCAACTACTTATACAGCAGAGAGGTATGCTCGGATCTACATTCGGGAGATAGTCCGATTGCACGGTGTGCGTGTTTCCATCATATCAGATAGAGGCCCTCAGTTCACTTCGCATTTCTGGAGAGCTGTTTAGGGTGAGTTAGGGACCCGCGTGGAGCTTAGCACGACATTTCATCCATAGACCGACGGGCAGTCGGAGCGGACAATTCAGATTTTGGAAGACATTCTTAGAGCATGTGTGATTGACTTTGGAGGGCAATGAGATTAGTCCTTGCCCTTGGCGGAGTTTGCATACAACAACAACTATCAGTCCAGTATAGAGATAGCTCCATACGAGGATTTAAATGGTCGCTGTTGCCGTTCTTCTATCGGGTGGTTTGAGCCTGGTGAGGCTAAGTTATACAGTACAGATTTGGTACAATATGCCTTAGATAAGGTAAAGTTGATCCAGGAGAGGCTTCGCACAACTCAGTCCAGATAGAAAAGTTACGCAGATCAGAAGGCGCGTGATGTATCATTTATGGCTGGCGAGAAGGTCCTCTTGAAAGTCTCGCCAATGAAGGGTGTTATGAGATTCGGGAAGAAGGGCAAGCTGAGCCCAAGGTTTATTGGCCCATTTGAGGTGTTGAGGCGAGTTGGGGAGGTAGATTACGAGCTGGCTTTACCCCCAGCTTATCGGGAGTTCATCCAGTTTTTCATGTATCGATGCTTCAAAAGTATCATGCGGACCTGTCCCATGTGTTAGACTTCAGTAATATTCAGCTGGATGAGAGTTTGGGTTATGAGGAATAGCCAGTTGCCATTATTGATAGACATGATTGCTAGTTGAGGTCCAAGAGGATTTCTGCGGTGAGGGTCCAGTGGAGGGGCCAACCAGTCGAGAAAGCAACTTGGGAGTCCGAGAAGGACATGTGGAGCAGATATCCACATTTATTTGGCAGCTGAGTTACTTTTCTATGTCCGTTCAAGGACGAACGTTTGTTTAATAGGTGGAGAATGTAACAACCCGACTGATCGTTTTACCTTTTAGAACCCTGTTTCCTTAAATAAAACTTCCTGTGCTTGCTTTAGCTAATTTATGACTTGCGGGGACGGTTGGTTCGGGATTTGGAAGAGTTTGTAGTGGAATATGCCCATTTGATTCCTTAGGATTTTCTTAAAAAGGGCTAAGTTTGACTTTGGTCATATTTTGAGCAAACAGACCCGAATTCGTAATTTGACAGTCCCGGAGGGTCCGTAGGAAAATATGGGACCTATGCGTATGTCCGGAATCGAATTTCGAGGTCCCTAGACCGAGTAATGAATTTTTATTAGAAATTATTAATCTGAAGTTTTAAGGATTTAAAGAAACTAATTAATGATTGATCACATGGGTATCGGACTCATATATTGGTTCTGAAGCCTGGTACAGGTCCGAAATAACATTTAATACTTGCCCGCAAAATTTGGTGTCAATCCGAGCAGTTTAAGGGCATTATGGCCATTAGAGGAAAATTAAGAACTTGAAGTTCATAAGTTTGATTTAATTGGTTTTAGGGGGTGATTCTTAGATTTAGCGTTGTTTCGGGCATTCCGAAGGTTCGAGTAGGTCCGTTTCATAATTTCAGACTTGTCGGTATGTTCGGGCGGGGCCCGGGAGCCCCGGGCATCAATCGAACGAGGTTCGAGTGAAGTTGAAACTTTTGAGAAGTGCTGAAGCTGCTGCTTCTTTCATAACCACACCTGTGGTTGGTGGACCACATGTGCGAGACCGCAGACGCAGCCGAGGGAAGGCCAGGCCAAACCGCAGAAGCGACTCTCGAACCGCAGAAGCGGCCTCAAGACCGCAGAAGCGGTCCCAGCCCTTTAGGCCCTTTTTGGCAGATGCGAACCTTTCTCGCAGATGCGGGACCACAGATGTGATCCCCTGACCGCAGATGCGGATATCGCTGAAGCAGTGAGCTTCATTTAATACGGGTCTAAGTCAATTTTTACCACTTTTCACTCTTTCATTGGCAATTTTGGGAGCTTTTGAGAAGAGACTTCCACCTAGCATCTTGAGGTAAGTCTATCCCACTAATTCTTAGTTTAATACTTGTGTTTTAGGTAGATTAAACAGTAGAATTTAGGTAAATCAAGGGGTTAGAGCAAAACCTAGGGCTTTTAATAAAAGTTAGATTTAACCACGAAATTTGTTATGGAATAAATTAGAAATCATATATTATCGATCCTTAGGTTATAGAGAACAATTTTCTTCGAAAGATTCGGAATCCGGGCACGTGGGCCCGGGGTCGGATTTTAGGAAACTTGTGTTAAAGGTTGGAAAATTGCTTAAATAGTTAGAATTCGATCTTGTGAGTTTATATTGACTAGTTCCTACCTCATTTAACTAGTTTGGGATCGTTCGGCTCCGAATTGAGGGCGTGGACTCGTTCTTGATATTGGAAGTGCACTGTGGAGCGAGGAGAGTCTCCTTTCTAACCTTGTAAGAGGGAATTGTCCCCATAGGTATAATAATTGAATTAATTGCTATTATATGCGGGGGATACAGACACACTAGGTGACAAGAGTCCGTGCGTAGCTACTATTATGTTAAGTCCGGTTAGTCTAGGTCCCAAAAGCATGCTCTACGTGATATTCTTGTAACTTGATGATAAATTCGGATTCGTGTAAATTATGTTGATTAAGGTAAATGAGACTAGTAAATGAACTTTATCTTGCTTGGTCTTTTAAAGGAGAACTTGAATATTTATGTGAATAACTACTCCCCAGATATACATTATCGTCTGATTGTTGATGAGTTTATTTATATTTGACCGCGTCGCACGTGTGATTCGCGAGCAGGGTAATAGATGCATCTATGGTTCGAGCCGTTCGACCCTCGGCAGTGCACGATTTACTTTTATGTTGGATCGGGCCGTACGTCCCTCGGTGTTACTTGCGCATGCTTTACTTAGTATTTCTCTGTGGACTGAACTCCATAAATGCCTTGAAACGTAAATGGATACCCATGATATTATTTGGAAAAAGAATTGTTATTCCTTGTCACATATGCTTATTATAAATTCTTTCTCATATTATTTGACCCTAGTAAGTATCAAGTCGACCTCTCGTCTCTACTTCTTCGAGATTAGATGGGATACTTACTGGGTACATATTATTTATGTACTCATACTACACTTCTGTACTTAATTGTACAGGATCTGAGGCAGGTGTATCTGGCTATCAGTCTGGTGCGCATCCCTGAGCGGAGTTCGAGACTTCTACGGTGAGCTGCTCCTCTTTCCGTGCCGTTCAACAGCCTGAACGAGTCTCTCTTATGTATTTTGTTGTCTATTTTGTTTCGGACAGTAGGATAATGTGATTCTTTTGTATATTATACTAGTTGCCCACAGCTTGTGACACCAGGTCTTGGCACACACATTAGTAGACTGTATTAATTTTGGGATTGTATGATTATTTTGACTTTACTGATCATTTCTGATTTTATCTCAACTTAAAGAATCATGGCAACTATTTTTGGGTAAAATTAAATGAAAGTTTATTTAGTATTTTCCGTGTTGGCTTGCCCGGCTATGGTGTTAGGCGTCATCACGATCCTTAGTGGATTTTGGGTCGTGACATTTTAATCCAAAAAATTATAAGGGACAAAGTAGAGACTTATAAAATCTACAAATGTAGTGAGTGTTGACAAAATAAGAAATGCAAATTATAAAGAAATAATATTCTGCTGCAGTATTAGAAATTTTACCAACGTTTTGATCGAAGGACAACCTAACATCCTCGCTTTATATATATATATTAATGATGAAAACTGTTTCTCCAGAATTCATCTTCAAAATGTTTGAAAGGCCATGAATAAGGACTTTCTATGATTACTGAAGTTTTTCAACAACAAAGTTTTTCATTGAGAAATGAGAAGAAGAAAGAACGAAAATCATAAGTAGTCATGGATCTCATATTCAAAGGTAAAGTTTGTGGTTATACTTATAGTTGTCATAGAGTATAAGATCCACACGAGAAGATTACGTAGATATTATTATATTTATTTATTTATAACTGTCATAATCTATGAAAAGATTATCATTATTGCTTTTATACTCCAAATATAAGATTCAACAAAAAAATATATTGACATTACTGTATTTATTTTGTAACTGCCATGGAGTATGAAATCTACGAGAAGATTGCGTCAATATTTTATTTAACTGCAACTATCGTGTAGTGTAAAAATCTATGAAAATTATATACTAATCCTTTTTAAAAAAATTTAATTTGTGGTAAAAAAAACTAATTTATTTGAAGTTCACAGTAATGACAGGGTAAAAATGCTAAAACAAAAAAATACTCTCATTTCACTTGTCACACCTCCTTTTTCACCTACTCCGGAAGGGTACAAGGGCATTTTTTCCAATTTAAGTGATAATCAAAACGGGGTTATTATTTAAGATCAGAGTCGCCAATTGGGATAATTTATGGTGTCCCAAGTCACCGGTTTTAAATCCCGAATCGAGGAAAGATTGACTCTGTTTTACAGTCCGCGAACACAGAAATCCAGGTAAGGAATTCTGTTAATCCGGGAGAAGGTGTTAGGCATTCTCGGGTTCCGTGGTTTTAGCACGGTCGCTCAACTATTATTAACGACCTATTTATCTAATTTTATAACATTTTTAAACCTATGTGCATTTTATTCTTTTTAAACCGCTCTTAATTATCCAATTGTCATACAACTAATTATTTGATTACACGTTGTGAATTATGTCACGAGAACCGTACCCACGATCCATAACATATTTATTTTATTAACAAGATTAAATTGTAGCCGGGTCACTTAAATGTACCCCCGAATTTTAAAAATTAAGCATCATAACTACATCACGGGAACCGTACCCGTAGCTGTGATAATTATTTAATCAAACGTGCTTAAACCAAACTACGAGAGTGCAAAAGCATTTTCTAAACTAATGTTGTATTTATGTGAGGGCCATATGTTATGGATTTATTTGTGTATGGCGCACCTCAAATTATTTTAAAGAAAAGGTATATATACCTTTGAACGCAAACTAAGAGATATTTCTATTTATTTAATCTAAAAAACAAGTACCACAGCCACGTCATGGGAACCGTGCCCGTAGTTGTGATAGTTTAATTACATGCCCAAAGCAAACTACGAAGTTCATGAGTAGTAAACAAAATTAAAATAACTAAATAAATAAGATCTCATTTCATGCTCCGTTTTTAAATCTCTCGTTTCATGTATTTAGACTGAGCTTAATCCTAAAGCATGGAACAAAATAGTCGCTAATGGACTTCGGCCTTTTCCATTCCCTGACAAACATTCAAATTTAACTCATGCAAATTATTGCCCATGAAGATAACAGTCAATCACATAAAAGAAAGGAGATTGAATAATGATTCAACAGAACAAACACGAAGATAAAATCAAGATGAAAAGTAGTGGATCAAAGCATGATGAAGCTTAAAACCCCACTGATCTCTCTTCCCTTAAGCTATCATGCTTTCTAATATCTCTTTTATTTTATTCCCTCTATCTTTATAACTGTTAGCTTTTCAAATTCATTTGCAAACCCAAATTAGCATCATGTAGCCTCTCGTTAATCTTACGGAAACATACATACAGAAGAATTCAAATTAGGCACATCAGAACTAACCATTCACAGCACCAGTGCTGCCTTCGATTCCCATTATTTGAACTAACCAATTTCTCAAAACCTCGCAACCACAAATGCTAAACATGCTCACTTTGACATCGCAGAAAACTCAAAACAACAATTGATGCATAGGCTATCTCAATAGGTGCAAGGAATTGACTCAAATAATGCAAATATGGTGCAAAAGTATACAAAGACTGGGGGGAAAGAGGAAAACATTTTAAGGCTCACAAATTATTAATCCAACTGATGCAAGACAAGAAGAATCAAGGAAATACTACAAAAACTGAATATTTTCACAGTAAATCTCTCAAACAGCAACTATCAACTCACTCAACTAACAAGGAATCTGAAAAGAGAATCTCAAGATGAACTCTTAACATTTGAGATTAGAGAAGATAGAATTCCAGTTTTTCATTAAATACATCATATTCAACACATGATGTTTCAAAATATACCCAGACGCAGAAAACCAGCACTCTAAAAAACCAAATAAGGGTCAGAACCTAAAGAAAGCAAGCCCAGCTACTGCAAGAGAGGCAGCGACAGAGAAAACCAAGCAATGTTCCTGACTTTAAAGCTAGAGCTCAAACACAGCTAATCAACAAAAAAGAAACGAATGGTTGCTATTTTAATAAACTCTCATTGAAGCAAAAGATGAACAACAAATCCTACATTAACTGGATACAACAAACTATAACTCAAACTAGCAGAAATTACAGATGAAAGCTACTCAGCAGTGCAGCAAACTGGACAGAAATATGTTAAAGGAACTGAACTTGCAAGATTTCTTAATACAACTTCAGGTCATAGCCCATGAATCAACTTCATACGATTCTCAGTCAACAACACTCCAAGTCAGTCTCCATTTGTATTCACATTTCCATAAAAACAACAAAACTACTCAAACAACCATGTTCAAACTCAGAAAAATAACTCAAAGCTTAACCAAGCATCCCAAAATCATTCAGTGATGTTAATTTACTTCTTAGGTATCCAGGAATCTATTCAAACAAACAAGACATTTCAGATCAGACAAAATAGGAAAAAAAAATAGGAGAGTTTGGAAATGAACCTGAAAATGAACTTTCGATTAATGTTATTTAATGATTACAACGATTCTCAGAGGAAGCGAGTCCAAATAGAGATTGTAATGAACTCACGAACCAGAAGCTAAACGAACAGCGTTGGAGCAGCTCGAAACCAACAACACTCAGTCGACTTCCATTAACTTAAAATGAAATCCAGAAAACAAACTCAACCTTCGAGCTCAATCCAAACTCCTCATGAAAGTGAAAATTTCTGAACTTCAAGATGAAAAGAACAAAGGGGCTAGGATTAAAAACGAAAATGATTTTTTTTTTGTATTTTTCTATTGCAATTGGAATTAAACCAAGATGGTTTCGGATGAATAAAAGAGAGAAGAAGCTAAATTAGAATCCTAATTTTCAGGTGACCTCCCTTCTCTCTCAAAAATCCCTCCGAATCATCCCCCTTTACAAAGTCGGATCCGGTCCTTTCTGAAAATGAGCACCTGATGAATGTGGGTCTCGGATTGAATGAAATCAATTCAACGCCTCACACTCATCCAACGATCGTCCTTCAGAACCTTCCAATCGCGTAATATGGTTCAAAATCAGGCGAGTGAGGAGGGGGGGAATCTTTGGTATCAGAAACCGTTACAAAATGGTAGGAGGAGAGAAGGGGGAGACACGTGGGGCGAGTTTGGATTCACTCGCCTAAATCTGGACTGAATTGGGGCTTGGTTTGGGCGAGAGAGACGATTGAAAAGTGAGGCAACGTTTGAGCTCTTGGGAGATTAAGGCTATGTGTGTTGTGTGTATATTTAAGGACGGGTCGGGTCGGCCAAGCGGGTTGGGGCGTGGGCTAGGGTGAAAAGAGGCAGATTGATGACAAAGTTTAGGCCTTAGCCTTTGGGCCACAATCAACAGCCCTATTTTCTTTTCACTTCTCTCTTTTTCAATTTTCTTTTCTTATACTAATTAATTAAAATTTAAATTAAAACTCCTAAAAATAATTAATTTGGGAAAAACTAAGCTGATCAACTACTAAAATATTTATGTAAAATAATTACTCCTAAATTAAAAGGGAAACTACAAATTTAAAATTAAAACGCTAAAATGCAAAAGTAAGCTAGTTTTCGTGATTTTTATTTTTTAATAAAGCAACTAACTTACTAATTAACCTAAAATGTAAAATAAGTCCTAAATGTAAATGCATGGTATTTTTTGGGTTTTTCATGATTTTAATAAAATAAACATGCACAAAAATGCAAATAATTAGAACAAATTTTTACAAAATCCTATAAAATTGTAAAAAATTATTCTTCTTGTATTTTATGGGAGTAATTCACATAGGGAAAAAATCACGTGCTCACATCACTCATACATGAAAATTGCTCATTAAAATTTTTCTGCCAAACATCTTTCTCCTCCAGTAAGCATCCCTTGTTCCCATAAAATTGTTAGGATCTAAATAATGCATGTGTCATGCGGAATCTAATAAGGCAAACATTTAATGACGATAAATAAAATAACAAAAACATAAATATATAAAAAGAGACATAAACATTTAACGTGGTTCGGTCAATTTGACTTACATCCATGCACGAAGATGAGCAATCCACTATATAAAAGAGAGTACAAAATATCGAGAGAACAAGCCGACGAAGAGGCAAACAGAAGTGGTACACTAACACCTGTCCCGAAAATTTCTTCTCCTAAACAAGACTCTCAAACCCCATATGACTACATTGTTGATGCTACTTAATGAGAAGGAATGATCCTCAATTTATAGAAGTCCAAACCTTTTCCAACAAAAAAAAAGGGACTAGCAAAATAAGGGAGATTTAGAATTTCCTTCTAAGAAAAGGAAAACTCAATTATGATAAATACGTTATTTCCTTCAGGAAATAGGAAAACCAAATATGGTAAGAAAATCAGGACAAACACCTAACAATTCTCCCAATTGGCCTGAATTTTTTGACAAAATAAATTTGATTCACCTTCTTCACATAGCCTTTAACCAGTCGCATCTCAAAATCTCTACAACAAAGTCTGTCTCAACGTGAGTAGCACTCCGGTCAAATTTCTCAAACAAAAATCATGATTATCGTCAAATAGGTTGCAACTAGAACTAAACCCGCCAAGATAAACATGTCATGAACCCCGCTCTGATACCATTTGTTTGATAAAAGCTATCTTACCTTTCAGCAATTTCACTAACTCATATGTGTCATTCTCATGGAGTGACTCATCTTATCTTTCATGGCTTCTATCCACTGATCATTATGAGTATCTTACATGGCTTCATTATAACTCTCAGGTTCTTCCTTGTCAATTAAAAGTACATACTCATCGGGAGGATAATGCACGAATTTTTGCTTCTCCCTTGTAGATCTTCTAAGAGAGGTTTTAGGAGCATTCAAACTAGTTATTTTAGCAGGAATTGGTTGCTGGCCAATCACAACTTCATCAACTGGAGCATCCATAACATCTTCACCATGATGATTACTTTGATCTTGATCACTATCTTTATTATTATATTGGGTTCATTCATGTGCAATATGTGCCTTATCAATAGAAACTGGATCAATATCAACTAAGCTCGCATTACTCCGAGAATTTATCTTCTCAATGTTGTCAATATTTTTAATAGTACAATCTTCAAAGATGTAACGATCATGACGGCGTTTTGAGTATTTTAGCCCCGTTACCTCATTTATTGCTTATTTTATATTTGTTGCTAGTTATGTGACTTGCCGGGGTGGTTGGTTTGGTTCCTGATGCAAGATCAAGAATGCTAAAAATTCATGAAATTCAAGAAGCGACGAATCCATCCAAGATTAGGATTTCTTTTCCTTAAAGATTAGGATTTGTTATTTCTTATTTCCTAGTAATTTAATTCTTGTTTTAGTAGGATTATATTTGTAGTTCTAGTCAAACTAGAATTGTTAGTTGGTATCCCATTCTTACTAGAATTCTTTTTCCTATTTTAGTTAGGATAGATTTTCTTAGCCTTATTCTTATTCTAGTCTAATTAGGATTAGTTTTCCTTAACCTTACCAATTTTACTCATTGTAAGGCCTATTTAAAGGGCTTAATATGCTGAAAATAAACATTGGTGATTAGTTTTTCTAAGCTATTGCTTCAAAAACGTGATTTACTTTTTATTTCATTGTTCTTCCTTTATTCAACGCTTCTTGCAATCTTGCGGGATTGGGGAACGTGTGGGTGAAGTTTATTTCTATCTTACATTCTTCTAACGTGAGTTTGAAGAACGCTTTCGCTAGTTTTGTGAAAAACTTTAGCGGGGTGCTTTTGTTTTTCTCTCTTCTTTGTACTTGAGAGGTGCAAAACCTTGAAAGTACATCAATTTGGTATCAGAGCTCAAGTTCCAGGTCCGAATTTTTAAATTGTTATCTTGTTCATCATGTCGCTAGACAAGCAAATAACAAGCTCGGGATCCTCTTCACTTGATGAACAACTTGAGAATGAAAGATCAAGAATTACAGCCCTTGAACGAGACAACGAAGAAATTAAAGTGCAACTAGATGACTTAAGGAAATCAATGCAGAATTTGACTAGATTGGTTGAAGGTTTAGCGGTTCAAAATCAGCCACCAAATCTTCCACAACGCCTACAACCTCCACCGCCACCAAGACACAACATACCAGTGCTACCGCGATGTCTTCCACTTCGAGATTCGCCAATTCAACAGCGGAGAGCAGGACATATTGAGCAAGAGGAAGAAGTTATAGCTGACCAAGGCACAAGAGAACCAAGGCACTATGCCCATTATGATAAATATTCAGATAAACAGGGGTGTGAAGAAGACAAAGCTGATAAAAACCAATATCAAAGAGACGAGGAACATGCATTAGATCCAAAACTTGAGGAATTACCACTAAAGTTTTATGACGATCCATTGGATTATCCAGCCATATGTGTTGTTGACTTTTCACCGTCCAGAGATGCTCAACACAATATTGACTTGATTGTTGACTCAATCAATCCAAACAAGGCAACATATTGCGTTAATTCTAAAGTTCATAGAAATATGCTAGAACAAGAGGAAAAATTACCTATAAAGGAGTGGGTAATGGAGAGTTTGAGACCAGATATTGGAGAGACAAGATGTCTTAACGTCATAAGTATATATGGCTATCATCAAAGTGTCTGTTGGTGTATGAGCGATGCAATTGATGCATTCCCAAGAAGAGCGTTGATCTCCATGCTTAACTCAAAACTAGATATGGAGTTAGTTAAGTCTATACCAATAACTTCATATCGTAAGTTAAAGTTTGAGAGTCCATATAGAAAGATTACATGGAGAAGACTTGGTAGAAAGTTGAAACATAGAAAGTGGGATTTAGTTCGACCATATGCCAAATTTGCTTATAACGTGAAGAAGCTCTATGATAAACTATCAAAATGTAACTTAAAACCTGGTGAGCATTGGGTCCCCATTTTTCCCCCTTGGGTCTCCGTTCTTACTATAGCAAATCTTGCGCCATCTATGGAAGCTGTTAGACTCGAGGACGAGTCTTTTTCAACCAGGGGAGAATGATGCAAGATCAAGAATGCTAAAAATTCATGAAATTCAAGAAGCGAAGAATCCATCCAAGATTAGGATTTCTTTTCCTTAAAGATTAGGATTTGTTATTTCTTATTTCCTAGTAATTTAATTCTTGTTTTAGTAGGATTACATTTGTAGTTCTAGTCAAACTAGAATTGTTAGTTGGTATCCCATTCTTACTAGAATTTTTTTTCCTATTTTAGTTAGGATAGATTTTCTTAACCTTATTCTTATTCTAGTCTAATTAGGATTAGTTTTCCTTAACCTTACCAATTTTACTCATTGTAAGGCCTATTTAAAGGGTTTAATATGCTGAAAATAAACATTGGTGATTGGTTTTTCTAAGCTATTGCTTCAAAAACGTGATTTACTTTTTATTTCATTGTTTTTCCTTTATTCAACACTTCTTGCAATCTTGCGGGATTGGGGAACGTGTGGGTGAGGTTTATTTCCATATTACATTCTTCTAACGTGAGTTTGAAGAACGTTTTCGCTAGTTTTGTGAAAAACTTTAGCGGGGTGCTTTTATTTTTCTCTCTTCTTTGTACTTAAGAGGTGCAAAACCTTGAAAGTACATCAGTTCCGGGGATGTTTCAGAATGATTTCGAACACCTAGTCCCAAGGTTGGAAGTTTAAGTTGAAAGATTTGACTGGACATTAACTTATGAGTAAATGACTCCGAAATGGAGTTTGGATGGTTCTGATAACTTCGTATGGTTATTTTGGACTTAGGAGTATGTCCGGATATTGATTTGGAGGTTCGTAGGCCGTTTTAGCTTGAATTGACGAAAGTTGGAAAGTTGATAAGTTTAACCGATAGTTGACTTTGTTGATACCGGGCTCGTATTGTGGTCATGGGAGTTGGAATAGATCCATTGTATCATTTATGACTTTTGTGCAAAATTTGAGGTCAATCAGAGTTGGTTTGGTAGGTTTCGCATCGATTGTAGAAGTTAGAAATCCATTAGTTTCAATAGGCTTGAATTGGAGTGTGATTCATGTTTTTGATGTTGTTTGATGCGATTTGAGGCTTCGAATAAGTTCGTATCACATTTTAGGATGTGTTGGTATGTTCGGATGGAGTTCCGAGGGCCTCGGGGTGAGAATCTGATTGATTTCTTATTGAGTTTGGAACTTAAGGAAATCTGTATGCTTCATTTCTGGTGCAAATGCACATGCGAGATTTTGGCCGCATGTGCAGTCCAGAGTGAGTTGGGCCGTAGTCGCAGGTGTAAGGGTATTTCCCCATCTGTGAGCCTGCAGATGCGTTGAAGCCTCCATAGATGCGGATTTTGGTCAGGGACTCAGGAATCACAAAAGCGGAGTCTTCCGCAGGTGCGCTCTTGCAGGTGCGGGGATGGACTGCAAAAGCAAAATTTGGGCCGCAGAAGCGGCTGGTCGGGAGTTTAATGAAATTCCACAGAAGCGAAGCCGCAGATTCGGCTGGTGAATCAGCAGAAGCGAAAATGCTGGCACTATTTTAAAAATCGAGGGTTTGAATTCTCCTCTCATTTTGAGAATTTTGGACTGCGGACTAAGGTGATATTTGGAGAGGTATTCACCTTGATTGAAAAGGTAAGTGATTTTTGGTCACTTTTGTACATGAATATTGAATACCCATTTATTATTTTACCTATTTCTCATGAATCTAAATTAGAATTTGTGGATTTTGACCCATATATTCGAGAGTAAGTTTGGGGATTTGAGGTTTGATTTGTGGTCATAATTGGATGATTTTGATATGGTTGGACTCGTTATTGAATAGATGTTCTAATTTGTAAATTTTGTGAGGTTCTAAGATGTGGGCCCGAGGTTGACTTTTTGAATTTGGTTAAAGAACTTAGCTTTATCATATTGAATCGATTCCTATAGCTTGTATTGATTATATTAAGTTATTTGTGACTAGATTCTAGTCGTTCGGAGGCCGATTCACGAGGCAAATGTTTGTTGGAGTATTGAGTTGCGCACTTTGAGATAGGTAATACTTCTAAACTTGGTACTGAGGGTATGAATCCCTGGAATATGTGTTATATAATTAGTGTTAGGGTGATGCACATGCTAGTTGATGGGTGTGTGGGTGTGTACCGTGGTAAATATGACTCGGTTGATTCTGTGGTAATGTGTAGTTCTTTAGTCTTGTTTCTATTTGTTTAATTCATACGTGTTAGAGTAATTGAGCTGTGATCCATGTTAGAAATAATGTTTATGCTATGTGCTCATATTCATTCATTTGCATATCATATCCCAATCTCTATTATCATTTATTGTTACATCATTCTATTATTGTTTGGGCTGAGTGGTATAAGATTTGTGAGTCCGTGAGACTAGAGAGATTGATGACAGAGCTGGGGCCTAAGAGCCGGATTGTGAGTGATATTGGGGACTGGGTTTCATGCCGAAGCATGCCTTATTGGCGTATTTATTATTATGGGATTGGGTTGTACGCTGCAATAGGCCATATTTGATTTATATTAGCGTTTGGGCAGGATCCTTCCCTCCGGAGTCTGACATACTAGCAGTGAGCGCAGGCACCCATACAGTGTTGAGTGATTGTGTGTGATGAGTAGGAGTTTCAGACAGACAGATTGAGTCCTCTAAGAGAGCGAGTACCTGAGATTATTACTGTGATGCATTACATTTGATATGCATATTTGACATGTAGTCATAGAGATGTAACATTCTTCATGCTAGCTGTACTTGGCATACTTTATTAGTGTTGAGCTTAAATTATTTAACGTGAAAGAATGCCTAAATTTCTATATTGTGTATGAGCTAAATATGGAATTTCTCTGTGTTATTACTGTCATTATCTTGTTATATCCGTGTTGTCATTATTTTGATTCAGACTGTATCTTTCTGAGCTCATTACTGCTTTCAACCTAATGTTAGTCATGTTATTTATTGAGTATATCAGATCAGTTGTACTCATACTACACTCTGCACTTCGTGTGCAAATCAAGGTACATCTGCATGCGGTGGTTGCTAGAGTGGTGATAGTACATGTTCGGATACCTTGAGTTGCTGCCATGATGCCCGCAAACCTTGACTCTCCTTCCTTTTATTTTATTTCAGTAATGTTCTATTTTCTCTGACAGTTGTACTAGAGTTTTAGACTATGTTGACATTAGTAGCTCATGTACTCGGTGACACCAGGATTTTGGGATTGTTGTAGTTAAGTCGCGGTTGTTCTTATCAGTTATCTATGAGATTTTTCACTGTTGAACTTATAAAATCATGTTTTTAATCCAAATACGTAGTTATTATGTGATTGTTAGCTTGCCTAGTAATATGTTAGGCGTCATCACGATAGGTTAGGATTTTAGGCCGTGATAAGTTGGTATCAGAGCACTAGGTTACTTAGGTCTCACAAGCCATGAGCAGGTTTAGTAGAGTCTTGCAGATCATTATAGAGATGTTTGTACTTATCTTCGAGAGGCTACCGAACCATTAGGAAACTTAACTTTCTTGAACTTTTGTCGTAAGGATTTGTTGATTCTGGAAACTAAACTTCTACTCACAGATGGTGAAGACACGTGTGATTGTATAGGGTGGACAACCACCAATACCACTAGCTAGGGCTACGAGAGGGCGAGGCCACGGTTGAGGTCAAGGTGCAGCTCGTACTACAGATAGAGCAGCACCTCTGGAGCCACCAGTTGCTCTAGCTAAGGAGCACATACCAGATAAGGTTGAGACGGTGGGATCAGCTTAGGCACCAACTATGCCCATATTGTAATTCCAGGCCTTCAGGAAGATTTGACCCAGATATTGACTGTATGCACTATCCTTGCTCAGGCAAATTCAATTCCGACCGCACCAGCCACTTCTCAAGCCGGGGTATGTGCTCAGACTTTTGTCGCCCGTACTCTAGAGCAGGTAGTTCAGGGACTTCAGACATCGGGGGTACAACCAACCAGCCGGCTGTAGATGCTCTGACCCAGGTTAGTTTACCTATGAGTGACGAGGAGCAGAAGAGGCTAGAGAGGTTTGGGAGGCTCAGGCCTCTAGAGTTCAGTGAGGCTGAGTTAGAGGATGCTCAGGATTTCTTAGACAGGTGCCAGCGGATCCTTCATACGGCGGGTATTATGAAGACCAGTGGAGTCTCATTTACTATTTTTCAGCTATCGGAGCAGCCTTGAGATGGTGGGAGGCCTATGAGTTGAGCAGGCAAGCAGGCGCTGCACCACTTACGTGGCATGAGTTCTCACTTCTCTTCTTAGAGAAGTTTGTTCCACAGACTCGTACAAATAAGTTGCGTAGGTAGTTTAAGCAGCTACACTAGGAAGGTATGTCAGTAACCTAGTATGAGATGAGATTTTGAGAAGTTGGCTCGTTATACAGTATAGTTAGTTCCCACTAAGAGGGAAAAGATTAGGAGGTTCATTGATGGCCTTAACTATGGACTGTGCTTCTCATGACTCGGGAGATTCCGTTAGGTGTGAGGTTTGACGAGGTGGTTAATATTACTAGACGCCTAGAGCAGGTTCGTGGTCAGGAGTGTGAGGAGATGGAGGCCAAGAGGCCTCATGGTTCGGGTGGTTTCAGCAGTGCTTCTTCTGTAGGACATTTCCACCACAACAGTGGTTATGCTTATAGCCCGGCCAGATGGCTAGCCCGGTTTAGTGTGGTGCATCAGCTAGCCATGGTTCATACAGTGCTCGTTCTAGTTAGTCACCTCTTAGTGCCCTCCCAGCTCAGAGTTCATCCCATGATCCATCAATTTAGGGTTCTATACCAGGTCCTTCTAGTAGTTATTCTGGTTCTCGGGGTCTGATTCAGTCTCCGCCGCCATTGATGGATCAAATTTACTTCGAGTATGGAGAGTTTGGACATATGTAGAGGTATTATCCCCGTCTTTTGGGAGGTCCAGATTAGCAGAGGGATCAGGCTACGACTTTCGCACCTGTTACTTCACCACCCGCTCAGCCAGCTCGGGATGGGGCTCAGGTAGCTAGAATTCATCCTAGAAAGAGAGGCAAACTAGGTGGTGGTCAAGCTCGATGTTATGCTTTTCCCGCCAGGCCAGAGGCTGTTACTTTAGAAGCAGTGATCACATGTATTGTTTCAGTATGCCACATGGATGCTTCCATATTATTTGACCCTGGTTCACCTTATTCATATGTATGATCATATTTTGCTCGTTATTTGGATATGCCCCACGATTCCTTAGTTATATATGTTCATGTGTTTGTGTGGGTGAGTGAGTCTATTATTGTGGGTCGTGTATATCGATCATGTGTGGTGACTATTGGGGGATTAGAGACGAGATTTGATCTCTTACTACTTAGTATGGTTTATTTTGATGTGATTCTAGGCATGTATTAGTTGTCACCATGTAATGCTATTCTGGATCCTCACGCTAAGACCGTGAAGCTGGCAATGCTGGGATTGCCTAGGATTGAGTGATGTGGTTCTCTGGACTATGTTCCTAGTGGAGTGATCTCATATTTGAAGGCCCAACGGGTGGTTGGGAAGGGTTGTCTGGCAGATTTTGCCTTTATGAGGGATGTTGGTGCTAATAATCCTACTATTGAGTCTGTTCCGGTAGTGAGAGACTTTACGAATGTGTTTCATGCAGACCTGTCAGGCATACCACCTGATAGGGACATTGATGTTGGTATTCACCTTGTGCTGGGCACTCAGCCCATTTCTATTCCTCTATATCTTATGGAACCAGCAGAGTTGAAGGAATTGAAGTAGCAGCTTCAGGAGCTTCTTGATAAGAGGTTCATTAGGCCTAGTGTGTCGTCTTGGAGTGCATCGATTCTGTTTGTGAAAAAGAATGATGGTACTATGTGGATGTACATTGATTAAAAGTAGTTGAACAAAGTTACAATTAAGAACAAGTATCCTTGTTGCACATTGATGACTATTTGACTAGCTTTAGAGAGCTAGTGTTATGCCCCGAAATATTACGTCGATATCATGTTCTGCAGTATTATATTATGACGATGTTATGCTCTGCAGTAATATATTACGATGATGTTGTGCCTATCATTATTACATTACAGTGATGTCATGCTTCACATTATTAAGTTACGATGATGTTGCACTCTGAAGTATTGTACGTGGAATTTGTCGTAAGGTAATTGACATCTGTCCAAGTAAAAGATTATTTGGAGGTTATAAGGATTATGCTATTTCACAAGTGATTAGTAAATTCGTGAAGGTGAGAGGGTAAGTAATATCCAAGAAAATGATTTTCGTCGAAGTTTGGCATTTTGAGATAAAATATGGCCCGAGCTAAAATACCCGATATTTATGGATTGGTACCATACAAGGTACCCTATAGCCATGATAGTAAGGTGTATATGGTGTGTTAAAAGAGAATAGTATTTTTAGTAATTCGAGAAATTTTTTTAAAATTATACGGGTAGTTAATTAATTACCGGGTAACGAGACATTACCCAGTTAACTAATAAGTGGGTAAAGATTGATAATCTTCACCCACCCTTCCACGTGGCATAAAGCCACAATAGGCAAAAGATGACTCTTAAGTCACCTTGCCAGATGGCTACTATGTAGTAACCAAATGATCACTAAGTTAAATCTTGATAAGAATTGAATATCTTATCCATGGAATTCCTTGAAAAAGGCCAAGCCAACCTGCTTTTGGCTTAAAACGCTAAGAACGTTGGAACATAAGCAATTTATTTCAAGCAAAATGATCTTGTTCCATTCAATTTTGACATTGACAAAACAGAATCAAAATAACGTCAAAATTCTAACAAGATACACACTCCTCCATTTTTCCTAGTTCAAAGACTTCAAGGAACAAAAATTTAATTCGTTCAAAAAATTCAAAGCAAGGGAAGCTTGATTCGTTCAAGAATTTCAAAAAGGCAGATGGTTAATCCGATTTCTTAGGTTCTAAGTTCAATCCACGAAGGTTTCCAACGGAATATTATACGGAGTTTTTCCTACTCCAGGTATGTTAAGGCTATCCCTTTTTTCTTTTGGCATGATCCATATGATACGAACGAAATGTGCAAATGCACAAATTCCATAAATGACTCTACTCATAAAAGTATAAGAGATATCTATATTCTTGAATTTTCATGTGTCATAATATTTTATCATCTGTTCATGGATCTCAGTAAAATACGAAAGTTGAAAAGAATTTACTGTATGATATTACTCAAAGGCAAAATGGTCTTATGACATTTCGAAAGATTTTATTAACGTACTTTTCATGCATTGCATTCATATACATTGACCTGTGACCAGATGGCGTTATATATGCGTATATATGTATGTATATATATGTAGATGTGATATTGGAAAGGTTATGGCATTATATACGCACCACCACTGATCAGCTAGTATACGTTGATGATTTTGTCCACAGTGGCCAAGATGATATGATGGAATGCCCTCAGAGGCTGATGATGTTATGAAACATGTACCTATGCACGACATGATGTTCATATGCATATGCATGATACTATAATTATTTCATGATTTACAAAGTTATTCAAACTTACAGGTTGAGCCATGTACTCCATATTTCTTCCATATCTGTTATGCACTTATTTATGTGCCTTACATACTCGGTAGATTTTTCGTACTGACGTCCCTTTTACTTGGGAACGCTGCGTTTCATGCCCGCAGGTCCTGACACATAGGTCGAGAGCCATCCAAGTAGGCTATCAGCTCAGCGGAAGATGTTGGTGCGCTCCATTTGCTTCAGAGTTGCGTGTTTGGTTAGTATGATTTAGACGTGTATTGTTTGGTATGGCGGGACTCCGACCTTTATGACATTTATATACTCTTAGAGGCTTGTAGACATATGTCATGTAAGTGAAAGATTGTACGGCCTGTCGGCCTATGTATTGAGTTTATAAATGATCATGTTGGCCTATTAGGCCCATATGTCACGTGTATATGATGATGTAATAATAAAGATACGTTACGTTAGTACTCGGTTGAGTAAGGTACCGGGTGCCCGTCACGGCCTATCGGTTTGGGTCGTGACAAAAATGGTATCAAAGTAGTTCTGTCCTAGGGAGTCTACAAGACATGTCTAGTAGAGTCTTGTTTATGGGTGTGTCGTGCACCACACTTATAAGCAGGAGGCTACAGGGCATTTAGGATTGTCACTTTTTTTTCTTACTCTAGATCGTGTGGTAGAGCTCACTTATAAGAAATCAAATTCCAAAATTCTATTTTATTCGTAATAAGACGATATCTACATCCGGAAAGAAGTTTGGAAAGAGAGATAGCTGTTGAAGAGCTAAGTCAAAGGAATTGGATTTTTGTATGATGCCTACGATAAGTAAATATGAGGTCTTTAGCAGATCATGGGTGTACTGAAAGGTGTAAGCTTCCTGATAAGAAGCCTTAAGGCAAGAATGCCTATCCATCTTTATGGTGAAAGATAATGAGAGATTAAGAAGATAAGTACAAGTTTCAGCAAGTAAAAGAAGCAAGATGAAGAAGGATATGAGGTGCCCAATTAATGATGGTTAACATCGTTTATAATTAAGGTAGAGAAACATAAGATTTTTAGTTATATTCAGTAGTAACAGAGGTATGTACAATTGGACACACCCATTTCAGTTATGCTATGTGGGGCTAACAAGTATAGTTAAGATAAGGACGGGATATCACGATCCGGATGGGGTTAGGGTAACCCAAATTGGTAAAGGGATTGCTTGTGTCAGTTGACATTGCCGAAGGATATTGCAAATGTGCTAATAGATACCCTTGTGAGATGCCCTGATGGTGCACTCTAGAATACTAGCATGATAAAAAAAATAAAAAAAATAAAATTTCAGATGATAGGCACTAAAAGGCTGGAAGGGATAAAAATTACCTTAATGTGACTCTCGTCCCTAGTAGCGCGAGGACGTTGAGCAACCCGAAGAGCTGATAAATGAAGCAAGGAGAGCTAAAAGCGAAAGAATGTCGTGTTGAAGTTTTCACAAGAAAAGGGATATGCAGAAATAATAGCAGAGTAATGAGAAGAGAGATAAGGAAGCATTATGAATAAGGTGTGACACATGGATAACAACGATAGAATGTTACAGAACCTACAGTCAAATGAAGAAAGAGACGAAAGGTGATGGGCCTTAAGACAACAAAAGAGTATAGGCCATACAGTCACATCCTCATTTCGAGAAATAAGTTCGCGACTCTAACGTGATTAACAGAAGGAAACATTAGACCCTAGAGTAATAGAAATCAGTATGGACTGGTGAATAAGATCAGCTAAACATGAATAAGGAACTGAGTGATTTGTTAGTAGTCAGCATCATGAGAATTTCATATTGCATTCCGGCAATAATAGAATGGACAATAGAAGAAGATTCATGAGAAATTCAGAGAATGATCATTCAGGAAGACACTTTCCTACAACAAGCAATGTGAGCAAAGTTCAGCTTAAGGGACTGTATGTGCCAGTTATACTAAGTTTCACCCTCGTGAGTAAGGAATTTTGCTATCCTTGGTATGGAAGGATTACCGTAAGGTTAGTAAGGGTCATCGATGATGTGAAAGGATGCCAAAGATGAAAAGGTGAAACATCTATAGGCAGGTCGTCGTAGCTCCAACTCTTAGTACTCCCCTAAAGAGGGAATATGGAATGACAAAAGGAAGAATGCGATAAAAATGAGAAAGGGATGAGATTTCACTTATCCAAATGCTACAGATATGCTACAATTCCAGAACATTATGCAAATGCGACGTCAAGGAGAAGAAGTAAGGGTTCGTGCCCGAGATGTTATTGATAATTAAGGAGCCAGTGCGAGATGTAAGTTAAGACCAAGGAAATAACCCAAGAAAGATTTCGCGGAATATTGACATGAGGATGGGCCAACGAATAGTTAGTATTTGATTCAGGAAGAGCCTAGCTATGGCTAGTCAAAAAGATACATAACAAGATAGCAGGTCGTGCAAGATAAAGATAGTAAAACCCAATATAGTGAATTTAGCCCCACAGTTGTGACATTATAATACTTGAGAAATATTCAAATAGGAGTTGGGGTAGTTAAAGGTACCGTATGAGTGTTACGAAAATAAAAGATAGTTCCACTGGGAAGACAGTCAAAACTTCAGTTCAGAAGTAGCCGTACGAGAAGATGAGTGTGGAGGTAAGTAACTAAGGATAATTACAAGTGAGCATGAACATCAAAAATTCTATCGGGAATACGGTATAATAGGCTCGCATCTTTACAAGAGTTAGAGGATCCTCCCTAAGTACTATAGTGAAGGACTAGCTAAGGAAATTAGGAGGAAGGCTTCAACCTAAGAATAGTGACCTAAAGAGGAAATGGTCTTGTAACAACAGTTTCACAATAACATTGTACGTCCTCCATAAGAAAGAGGAATCTACTGTGGCTAGTGAACGGGAAGTAAAAATCAAAAGAAATATTCGAAGATCATATGAGTTGTAAGGAAATTTCGGCATGTGTGGGAGCAAAGATAAGCTAAGTATGCACGCAACAAGGGGGAAGAAAGATCAGGAAAGGTAATAGCTTACGTTAAAAGAAAGTTGAGAAAGAACAAAAGGAATTATTTGATCAGTGATCCCCATTTGGTGACGTTATGAACGCACTTAAGAGTTTGGATTTTTATACATGCGGAATATATGTCGACAATCATACAGCCATAAAAGATTCCGATATAAGTTAAAAGAAAGAATTGAGCCCAGGTCATAGACAAAAGAATGAATTGTTAGAAGATTGTGTCATGGATATTCCATAGCGTCCATGGAGAGCTGTTGCGACCAAAACACTCACGCAAGTGTACGCGATCTTTAAGTAATATAGTAATAAGTAAAGTATCGTTCCCATGAGGACTTATGGTCAACTTATCAACTGATGCAAACTCAAAACAATTAGCAATTCAAGCTAATTCATCACAAAATACATAAATAACCAATTTACAATTTAACTAGTAGACAAACAATAATACAACGTAAAGTTACTACGCCGCTGATGAAGTTTTCTTTTAACAATTAATAAGAGAGATATTCCAGGGTCATGGGCTTGCTACAGATCATACTACGCTTTTAGCTTAAGAATGATTTATTGAATTATCTCGGTTATTGATTATAGGGTTAATAATACCCATAAGAATCTGTCGAATTCTTATGCGCCTATTCAAGTTAAATTAATACCTATATTTCTGTGGCATTAATAATAACTCAAATGCATTCAAAATTCCTATTTTTCAACCAAACAAGGCAATTAAGTATATTTTTATCTTAATCGCTAACCTTTCACTCGATGCCCAGAATCAATATCTTGTTATATTTGATTCTATATGCAATCAAGAATTTCCTTTTTCAAGTTTAACTCAAGATTCGTAAATAATATTTCACTGTTAGCTACGCAGTAAAATAATTAATCAAAGAATCAAATAAACAATTCTTAACGATAAATTCAAGATTATCAATTTAAGCTTCAAACAACATAATCATCTAACACCCATGACCCCAGAATATTTGGGTTTTTAGCCACTCATATTCATACAAACACCAACAAAATAAGTCTTAAACATAAAATAAATAGATACTAGAAAAAAGTTTAGAAAAACTCTTTTAATCCTTGCTCCAAAGTGTTGTTCCTCTTGATTTTTGATACTTGAAGATAAATCTCCTATTCTTCTTCTCTCTAAAATCAGATCTGCCCTTTTTATCTTCTCCCCAATTTGTTATCTGACCTAAAAAAAGGTGTTTTTGGCTTATATATTGCGTATAAAAGTTGTGGGCCAAAGTTCTCCTTATTCTAGTCCGATTCCGCTTCAGGGATTGATGCTGGGGTGGATGCTTTGCATCCACCTCGTCCTCCGCTTCTCAGCTTCGCATGCTAAGGTGGATGCTTCGTATCCACTCTTTGTTCCTCAATCTTAGCTTTGCCCAGGTGCAGATGCTAGGGTAGATGTTATGGGCTGACTTTACTGCTAAGGGGTGCACCAAAAATCTTTTTTTTCCAACGTTGGATGCGACACATCCAACCTCTTTTCCTCTAATTGGAATATCTTTTCTTCATATGTTTGCACTCCACACACCTTAAATCATCACACACAACTCCATTAGTCATAAAACCAGTAATTAAACCATGTTGGGCATTTTCAACACTATATAGCAACAAAAAGCGGTTAAAACATGGGTAAAGTAATACCAAAACATATAGAAATATGCCCAACATCGCCACCCCACACTTAAACCTTTGTTCGTCCTCGAACAAATTAAAATCAACCCACAACCGATTGAACAAAATTAAGCTTATTGCTATCAAGCCACACATTTCAATTAAGCTTAAGCACCCATGACTTTGGTTGATACCAACAATTAGCCCCTTGCATATGCATTCTCGGACTTCCTTCTCCACGTTAATAACACGTCAAGTATACTATTTGAACAATTCAAACCAATCAAATAGCATATTTCGGGACATCTCTACCTCAGAAACTGACTCCTTAGGATAACTACTTTCGGGGCAACTTACTTACTCTGATCAAAAAGTTTAATAAAGTCTCCTATCCATCAGGAAACATGTGCCCTCACCACAAAATTGAGAAAGATAGTCCGCACACTCAAATAAAATTTGAACGTAACTTAAGGACTTCAAAACAGTGGAAGAATTCTCTCACTCTATCAATGAAGGTCACATGCGCACAAAAGGTACCATATGCTTGCCCTTAATATAAATTTCTACTAATGTAAGCTTGCTCGATCTCAAATTAATTAGGACTTTTCAAGGTTATAATGTGGGCTAAGGGACGGGTAGGATATATTTAGGAATAGTAGTTCGCCCTCCTAAGCACTTTAACATATCAATAATTAATATTGAGCGCAAATTCTTCAATCACATCTTCCATTTTTCAATACAAATCACTCCCATCAATGTTCCCTTCTTCTTTAAGCACTACCTTAATGTATACCCCACTAGCAAGAATAGGACAACAATTTATTCAATTTTCCATTTTTTTTTAAATTTCGCTAGTGGTGTCTTATTTACAAAATAAGTGCACCCTTCTTTCTTTCATTGGTTCCACTCAAAAGCCACCCACACTCAGTCCCTCCTTACTTCTTTTAGTGCTCATTTTGCAATTAAAATGCATTAAGAGGTAAAAGATCAAAACAATGTAAATTAAGAATAAAAAGGGTATAGGCTTGTAATGTGGGTTCCAAATAAAAGTATATAGGCTCAAAATGGTTAACTAGAGATAGATTTGATTTGTGGTAGCATTACAGTTAAAAAGGATCAAAGAAGGCCTAAAATCATATTTCAAACCGAGCAGAACCTAGGATTTCGCTTCAACTCACATACCGGGCAATTTCTAGACACAAATGTACAACATGAGACTTATACAAAAATTCTCACCATACATTTGCACATGATTCACCTAGGATGACTACATTTCAACTTTCAATCAAAGCAAGTACTGAGTTAAGTCGTAATTTTTAATGCACATAGCACAACAGTTAGCACAGGAGTCAAGACAATGAGCCTAAGCGTCACGAAGAAGCTATTCAACTTTTAAAGGAAAAAACAGTCATCATAATACATGGAGAGAGTTATAATCCACATGCTCAGGTCTAACTCTGTCAATATCAAACAAGTCACAAAATATGTTGAATTTAGTCAGAGTCTTTACATGCTACACTACTCTAAAAAGAAAACTAATACCCGATTCAAAAATTTATCCCATGAAAAAGAACCGATGGCCAAAGAAAAACCAAGGGGAATTATTGCCTAATAGATTGAATTTACTAACTACTCAAGACTAAGAAAATCTTTTTGTGCTTTTCTGAGGACCTTAATCCCTCGAGAGAACTGTCCAAGTAGTCCGTCGTCGGGAAAAGTCCTCTATTTCTCTTCCACACACAACTCAATCTTTTTTAAACATTATACGGTTACTTACTACAACTAAACACAACAAGAGTCTAAGAGTTACTACATATAGCTTAATTCAATGTCCAAAGAAACAAAAAGAAATTGTAACTGTTACGTACATTCATCCGCACAAGAATATAAATAACCCTACACTTAGAACTGTGCGTTGTCCCCAATGCACAAATAAAGTAGAGTAGGGTGAGGAGAAACTCCCTCAAGTCAAGGTGGAAGGCTCCTCCGCGGTTGGCGGGAGGGCAGCAACAACAGTAGTGGTATGGGCAGCCGGGACGGAGGTAGCATCAACATCTGAGTGGGTACTCGAATCATCCATAATATCTATCATGGCCTCCTCTGTCCTAGCAATAGCATCCTCCTGAATAGGGAGCTCAGTCACAGTCTTGTCATCGCCAAGGGAAACTGAGTCTGTAGTATGCAACACGGCGGTATTAGTAGGCATGGAAAATGGAGCCTCAAGGACTATATGAGGGGCTGAGGTAGACGGTCCAGCAGTGGATGATGCAAGCAGCTGTGAGATGTCTATATCTATACGTTCAACCAAAGCGCGGAGGAGTAATGATACCTCCCTCATCACCGTGGCCTGCTCAGCTTGGACTCGGCTTAGATCTGCACGTATCTGAATCAACTCAGCTCTAGTAGCACTCAACTCTACTCGAGTCGCTATCAACTCAGTCCTGTTCTCTTGCATATCAGCTTGCAGTTGCTCAGATAATAGCTGAATAGTGAGCTTAGAAGACCCTCCTTTGTTCGAATCTAGTACTTGAGTAACATCATATGGCACTGGAGCTTTAGCTTCAATGTCATCATTCTCCTTGTCCCATTTTACTCTCATCTCCGTCAAGTAAGCCGATAGGGTGTTTGCAAAGAACAACCTCCACTTGTAGTTCATCCTAGTGCGTTGCATCTGGTCGTGCATGATGACCCCCGGGTTGAACGGTATCCCCTCCAATAAAGCACACAACACTAGTGCTCGGTGTCGAGCGACATCAGTTTTGTGTTGGCATGGAATCAAGCGATTGCATAGGAAGTTTAGAACTACCCATACGAATGAGCTCATGAATTCTTTGGCCAAAGAATGGTACTCCACACTCCCATGCTTCCAATTTGCATCTTTCCTGGTAGGGCATAAAACAGACTTAATGTGTGCATAATCAAGTGTTTTGCACATAGAGTCAAACCTGTCCGTTGGTGTGTGTGACACCCCTAAGAAATTGTTAAGAGCTTCAGCTAAGACATTAATGTCCACGCCTCTTACTCTCATAATGTTGCCCCGTGAATGATGCCAATTGGCGTAAAGCTCTCTAACGATAGTGAGGTTGGCCTTACTGCGACCCTTCAAGATAGGCCCCCATTGCTGCACTTCTTAAATGGATTTCAGGAAATCTCGATACTTTTTCTTAAGCGTTCCAATATTGATTGGCTTTTCTGGAATATACTTCTTTGAACCCAGGATCTTTTCATAAGCTCGGAACGCCTTTTCACTAACAAAATTATCTTCCCAGGCAGCTCGGTCTATTGGTTCGCCCTCATCTTCATCACTCATGTCAACATGTGGGAACTCATCATCCAAATCAGACTCGGACTCAGATTCTACCATAGTTTTCTGCTTCCCTTTATCTCTCGAGTCACTCTGCTTAGAAGGTTGGCTTTGGTGTGGCACAGGTTCTCTGATTTCTATCCCCTTGCTTGGCGGATTTGATGATGTTGTTGAAGTACCCCTCTTCACCATCCTTCTTACCAATGGTTCCTCCTCCTCTTGCTCAGATTCATCAACTAACTGCCTAGTCAGCAGTTCCTTAGCTTTCTTAGTCCGCTTCCTCTTGTTTGGTGGCTTTGGAGTACATGTAGCCTTTCCGGTAGGCTTTTTAGGCGGTTGTTTGTTATTATCTATTTCTTGTTGTTTGGACGTTTTGCTTGTTGCTGCCATTTGATGAACCTAAATACCTGAAATACTTAGGAATCAACAAATTAATGTGCAGAAATAGTGACATTTCAGAGATAGAACATCTGTGCTAAAGCATGCACTTCGAATCAATTTTATGTTGTGTGATTCAGTTCTTCAGGAATACATTCCATGGCTTTCAATCGGGATGAAGTAACTGGTGCCTCATTTAAATTCACAAGTGAGCAATGCATTTTTCATAGAAATTATGATGCACAACAAAAGGGTGATTCTACTCATGCTCACAAACCAAGTTCGATTACATATAATAATGCATTCGACCTCACACTTGTTCACTAGTAGATACCAATAAGCACAAAGCACACAATTGCATTTGTTGGACAATGTACTCCACAATACAACCAATTTAGCAACTTGTTTTCACACAATGCAAACATGTCGTTAGTCACTTGAATGTCGCACATTCATTACATGCCTCAAAACATGAGTTGAATGAGTGGCGAGCACCCATAACTACGACACTTGCAAACGATATACACAATTCATCAAACGAACCTACACTTATTCTCATGGCATATCAATAAACATAGAACGCACAGAATTCAAATTGAGTAACACTTTACACTTCAAGACATCGAGCATGTGCATGATGTTTAGTGTTTTGGACAATTTAGCATAGGATTAAAAACACTCCAACATGGCTGTACACAATCAAACAAATGACCCCACACCTATTCACTAGCATATACTAGTGTCGCTAGGTTTCTCAGACTTCACCGACGCCTAAATTCACTTCACAGGCAATTCGTCGAACATGTGGTATGCAAAAGTTTTGCCTAGCTTGTTCTAACAATTGGGCACTTCGATTTCCCTCCCAAATTTGACGAGATGAAGGGAATTCTAGTTTATCATCTCACAACAATCACAAACATCAAGAACGACACCCACAAGTCCCAAATTTTTCCTCAATTTCCCTCTTTAATCACAAAAGTTATATTCAACTCAATGAAACCTAACCTAGGGGATTTTTGGGGCGGGGAATCTGTTAGGAACAATTATAGAGAGATGAGGGGAGAGTTAGGAGAGACAAGAAAAGAGAAAAGATCAAGGAGGAAGATACATACCTGGTGCGTTTGGGACGAAGCAGTGCGATGTGTTCAGGTAATATGAGAGGGATGGTCTAGGAAGATGTATTTTTAGGAGGTTTAAGCTTATTATGGGTTAAGAATTATACTTACTTGTGCGTGCGAGCTTGGACGCGACGCATCCGAAGTGATTTCCTAATTTTTAATCGGATGCTGCTGTGGATGCCTTGGAAGGACTTCACTGCCTTGAGCAGCTGGTCCGTGATTTATTGAAGCTAAGGGGGATGCGACGCATCCACCCTATTTTCCCAAACCTGATGCTTTTTTTTTAATAAATATATACAAGAACTAATTCCTACAAAAAGATAAAAAAAAAAAAAGAATTCAAGGAAATCCTAGGAAAAGGAAAAAAAAGAACTACTAAATAAAGATCAAACGAGAGAAAAGAAAAAAATGCACAAACTACAAAAATAAAAGAAAATACTTGGGTTGCCTCCCAAGAAGCGCCTAATTTAACGTCGCAGCACGATTCAACACTTCATCACACGTCAACCAAATCTACTGAGGTCTTGTGACGTTTAATATCACCACCCCAATAGTGTTTTACTCGCTGCCCATTCACCAAGAATGTACCACTTGAATTTATGTCCCGCAATTCAACTGTTCCATGAGGGGTCACACTTACCACAATGAAAGGGCCTGCCCAACGAGACTTAAGCTTTCCAGGAAAAAGCTTTAGCCTTGAATTAAACAAGAGAACTTCTTGACCCGACTCAAACTCAAGATGTTGGATGTGCTTGTCATGCCACCTCTTGGTCTTTTCTTTATACAACTTGGCATTTTCATAAGCATGCAACCGAAACTCATCAAGGTCATTGAGCTGTAGTAGTCTTTTTTCACCGGCTAAGTCCATATCCATATTTAGCTTTTTGATCGCCCAATAAGTTTTGTGTTCTAGCTCAACGGGAAAATGACATGCCTTCCCATAAACCAACCTGTATGGAAAAGTACCTATTGGAGTCTTGTATGCAGTTCGGTAAGCCCACAATGCATCTTCTAACTTACCGGACCAATCTTTCCTATTTTCACTCACTGTTTTCTCCAAAATTTGTTTTACTTCTCTGTTTGACACTTCAACTTGACCACTCATTTGAGGGTGGTATGCAGTGGCAACCTTGTGTCTTACCCCATATTTTGCTATAACATTTTTCAACAATTTATTACAAAAGTGTGTTCCTCCATCACTTATCAACACCCTTTGAGTTCCAAAGCGTGTGAAAATGTGCTTCTTTACGAAGCTTACCACTACCTTTGCATCATTAGTAGGAAGAGCAATGGCCTCAACCCACTTAGACACATAATCGACTGCAACCAAAATGTATCTGTGACCATTAGAATATGGAAATGGTCCCATGAAATCAATTCCCCAGACATCAAAGAGTTCTACTGCCAAAATATTTTGCAAAGGCATCTCGTTCCTCTTCGTGATTGTACATGTTCTTTGACACCTGTCACAATTTTTAACAAAAGCATGTGCGTCTTTAAAAAATTTTGGCCAGTAAAAACCTGATTGTAAAACCTTTTGTGCAGTTTTATCTCCACTATGATGACCTCTATAAAGAGAAGCATGACAATCATGCAATATTGCATTCATCTCCTCCTCCTCAGGGACACACCTTCTTACCAATTGATCTGCATATTGCTTGTATAGAAAAGGCCCATCCCACATGTAGAATCTCACGTCATGTAAGAATATTCTTCTATGATCAGCTGTGAATTCTGGTGGAGTCACCCTACTTGCAATAAAATTCACATAATTAGCATACCACGGGGTTTCATCCGAAGTGATGGCTAACAATTTTTCGTCAGGAAATGTTTCTTTGATTGATTCTCCTTCATTGACATGGCCTCGATTTTCCAACCTGGATAAGTGATCTCTCACCTGATTCTCTGTCCCTTTTTGATCTCGAATCTCTAAATCAAATTCCTGCAAAAGAAGAACTAATCGAATTAACCTTGGCTTGGCATCTTTCTTTGCAAATAAATACCTGATAGTTGAGTTATCTGTGTAAACTATGACGCTGGTTCCCACTAGATAGGACCTGAACTTATCAAATGTCCATACTACTACGAGCAACTCTTTTTCAGTAACTGTATAATTCATTTGTGCTGGATTAAGAGTTCTGCTCGCATAATGAATGGAGTAAAAGATTTTCTCCTTCCGCTGCCCCAAAACAGCTCCAATGGCTATGTCACTTGCGTCACACATCAACTCAAATGAAAGTTTTCAATCTGGAGAAATGATAATTGGTGCAGTAACTAATCTTCTTTTCAGCTCATCAAATGCTTTCCGACAAGCATCATCAAACTTGAAGGATGTATCTTTCTCAAGAAGCTTGCACAAAGGAGATGAAATTTTTAAATGTCTTTAATGAAACGACGATAAAAACCTACATGGCCCAAGAAACTGCAAATGCCTCTAACTGATGTCGGTGGAGGTAATTTTTCAATTGCTTCCACCTTTGCTTTATCTATCTGCAATCCATTCTTGGACACTTTATGCCCTAGGACTATACCTTCTCGTACCATGAAATGGCATTTTTCCCAATTCAGTACCAAATTTGTTTCTTCACACCTAGCAAGTACCTTGTCAAGATTCATTAAACATTCATCAAAAGAACATCCAAATACAGAAAAATCATCCATAAATACTTCCACAAATCTTTCAACCATATCAGTAAAAATAGCCATCATACACCTTTGAAAAGTCGCAGGTGCATTACAGAGACCAAATGACATTCTTTTAAATGCATATGTCCCATAGGGACATGTAAATGTGGTCTTCTCTTGGTCCTCTGGGGCTATAACAATCTGATTATATCCCGAGTAGCCATCCAAAAAATAGTAGTATTCTTGCCCAGTTAATCTATCAAGCATTTGGTCAATAAAGGGGAGAGGAAAATGGTCTTTTCGAGTGGCATTATTCAATTTTCTATAATCTATGCAAATCCTCCACCCAGTAACAATTCGAATGGGAATCAGATCATTGTTTTCATTTGTTACTACAGTAATTCCTCCCTTCTTTGGAACACATTGGACTGAACTTACCCATTTGCTATCAGAGATTGGAAATACAATACCTGCATCAAGCCATTTAATCACTTCTTTTCTTACCACCTCTTTCATGTTGGGATTTAGGCGGCGTTGTTGTTCTATGCTCGGTTTGTGTCATTCCTCCATGAGAATTTTATGCATGGAAAAAGCTGGACTAATACCTCTTATGTCAGATATTGTCCACCCAATTGCTCTTTTATGCTCACGTAGTACTCTCAGCAATTTTTCCTCCTGCAATTCAAAGAAGTCAGAAGAAATAATAACAGGTAATGTATCAAAACTACCCAAATAAGCATAATGAAGGTGAGAAGGTAAAGACTTTAGTTCCAATTTTGGAGCTTCTTCAATTGATGGCTTCGGAGGAGGACCATTTGGCCTGTTCAAAGGCTCAAAGGGATTTAAACCTTTTATATATTCACATGATGCCTTCAAGATATGCTTCATCTCTTCAACCTCATCATTAATCTCCAAACTCTCAAACAACACGATTGCTTTCTCTAAAGAATCCTTCAAATATACACTTGGGGCAATAAGTTGTTCATCCATCTCCATGACAGATATCATAGACAATTCTTCAAAATGGCGAGGAAGTTGAATTGCTTTGTATACATAAAAAACAGCTTCCTCATTGTCAACTCTTATGATCATTTTTCCTTCTCTTACTTTAATTATAGCATCACCTGTAGCCAAGAGAGGTCTTTCTAATATAATAGGCACTTTTTCATCTGCTTCAAAATCCAAGATAATAAAATCAGCCGGGAAAATAAATTTCCCAATTTTCAGTAGCACATCTTCAATCACCCCTTCCGGGTAAGCTATGGACCTGTCTACTAGTTGCAATATCACAGTGGTGGGTTTTAGAGCTCCCAAACCCAATTTTTTTTTACAAAGACAATGGCATCAAATTTATGCTCGCTCTCAAATCACAAAGTGCATGGCCTACATCAACATTACCTATTCTCACAGGGATTGTAAAGCTGCCAGGGTCCTTAAGTTTTTGAGGAAGCTTATTTTGGACCCTTGAAGTGCACTCTTCAGTAAGTGCAACTATTTCAAATTCAGTCAGTCTCCTCTTGTTAGCCACAATATATTTTATGTACTTGGCATACTTTGGAATATCACGAATCGCATCTACCAACGGAATATTCAGTTGAATCTGACTCAACATAGAGAGAAATTTGTTGAACATGCGATCATCATTCTTTTTCTGCAATCTTTGTGGAAAAGGTGGTGGTGGCCTTGGAAAATTCATAGGCACTAAAACTATATCATCTTTCTTTGCTTCCTGTGTTGCTTTGGGAATCAATTCACCCTCAGGTATAGGCTTGTCTTTTCTCTTCTTTGGAACTTCTTCTAATTCCCTTCTAATTCTAAGTATGATTGCACTAACTTGCGGGTTTTTTTCTGTATCACTTGGAAGAGTACTTGCAGGCCTAGTGTTTTGATTTGCAGCTAGCTGTCCCATTTGTCTTTCAACATTTCTGAAATCAGTTCTGAGTTGTTGATTGTCATGCAACAATTTCTTCAACAAATCATTTGTACTTTCTTCTACCTGCTAGGGTGGCCTTTGAGGTTGATTAAAATTTTCTTGGGGTCTATATTGATTTGATTTGATTGATTTCCACCCCAAGAGAAATTAGGATGATTCCTCCAATTTGCATTGTAAGTGTTCCCATATTGTGCCTGTTGGTTCATCAGACCTCTGCTTTGTTGTCCCACATAATAAATAGATTCAGGATTTGTTGAGCACATGTCACTCGTATGATTGTCACCACACATTTCACAACAAATCAACATTTGTTGAACATGTTGCATTTGTTGTGTCTGGTTTATTGTTATTCTATTCATTTGATTTGCCAATTTTTCTATATATGCTCTCATGGCGGAAAAATCATCAAGTTCAAGTACCCCTGTTGCTTTCTATTTCATTGCTCTCCTTGGTTCTCCTTTACCTTGCTAATTATGATAATTAGCAGTGAAGTTGTTTAGCAGAAGTTGTATTTCACTATATGGTCTCTCCATGCAACTACCCCCACAAGCTGAATCAAGATTCATCTTTGAAGTCTCATCTAATCCATCAACAAAAGTATGGCCCAATACCTCATCAGTTTGACAATGATGTAGACAGTCTCAAAGTAGTTTCTTGTATCTTTCCCAAGCTTGGCGAAGAGTCTCACCATCCCGTTGTTGAAACCCAAGAATCTGGCTCCGCAAAGACTTTGTCTTTTTAGTGGGGAAAAACTTGATTTAGAATTTCTTTGCTAAGTCATCCCAAGTATGGATTGAATTAGCAGGCTCCTTTTGCAACCATTCTTTTTCTTCCCCCAACAATGAAAAAGGAAACAAGGTCAACCTGACATAGTCCTTGGAAACATTTGGATAGTTGTAAGTATCTGTGATTTCCAAAAAATTCTGAATGTGCCTCTGCGGGTCTTCATGAGATAGACCTACATATTGCCTAGTGGACTGAATCAGCTGTACCATGTACTGTTGAAGCTCAAAGTGACCAGTGATATCAGGCTTCACAATATCCTGAGTCATATTAGCAAAATTTGGCCTAGCAGCTTCTATCACTGGACGCCCTCCATTGCCTACCATCACCGTTGGTTGTGGTTAAACTAAAATGTCCAACTCTCTTTCTATTTTGTATCTAGCTTCCAACTCTTTCATCGCTCTATGAAGTGTTCTTTTAATTTCAAGATCAAGAGGGAAGAGATTGCTTGTGCTTCCACTCCTCCGCATTCAAGAGAAGAGCCTGCGTGACACAAACAAAGTGAACTGAACATTAATGCTTAAACCAATAGCTGATAAAAGCTTAACTCAGTCAAGTAGCTAATTTCTAAGACCCCGGCAGCGGCGCCAAAAACTTGTTGCAACCAAAACACTCATGCAAGTGTACGCGATCTTCAAGTAATATAGTAATAAGTAAAGTATCGTTCCTACGAGGACTTATGATCAACTTATCAACTGATGCAAACTCAAAACAATTATCAATTCAAGCTAATTCATCACAAAATACATAAATAACCAATTTACAATTTAACTAGTAGACAAACAATAATACAACGCAAAGTTACTACGCCGCTGATGAAGTTTTCTTTTAACAATTAAAAAGAGATATATTCCAGGGTCATGGTCTTGCTACAGATCATGCTACGCTTTTAGCTTAAGAATGATTTATTGAATTATCTGGGTTATTGATTATAGGGTTAATAATACCCATAAGAATCTGTCGAATTCTTATGCGCCTATTCAAGTTAAATTAATACTTATATTTCTATGGCATTAATAATAACTCAAATGCATTCAAAATTCCTATTTTTCAACCAAACAAGGCAATTAAGTATATTTCTATCTTAATCGCTAATCTTTCACCCGATGCCCAGGCTCAAGATCTTGTTCTATTTGATTCTATATGCAATCAAGAATTTCTGTTTTCAAGTTCAACTCAAGATTCGTAAATAGTATTTCACTATTAGCTAGGCAGTAAAATAATTAATAGCAGAATCAAATAAACAACTCTTAACGATAAATTCAAGGTCATCAATTTAAGCTTTAAACAACATAATCATCTAACACACATGACCCCAGAATATTTGGGTTTTTAGCCCCTCATATTCATACAAACATCAATAATATAAGTCTTAAACATAAAATAAATAGATACTAGAAGAAAGTTTAGAAAAACTTTTTTAATCCTTGCTCCAAAGTGTTGTTCCTCTTGATTTTTGATACTTGAAGATGAATCTCCTCTTCTTATTCTCTCTAAAATCAGATCTGCCCTTTTTCTCTTCTCCCCAATTTGTTATCTGACCTAAAAAAGGTGTTTTTGGCTTATATATTGCGTATAAAAGTTATGGGCCAAAGTTCTCCTTATTCTAGTCCGAATCTGCTTCAGGGATTGATGCTGGGGTGGATGCTTCGCATCCACCTCGTCCTCCGCTTCTCAGCTTCGCATGCTAAGGTGAATGTTTCGCATCCACCCTTTGTTCCTCCATCTCAGCCTTGCCTAGGTGCGGATGCTAAGGTGGATGCTATGGGCTGGCTTTACTGCTAAGGGGTGCACCAAAAATCTTTTTTTTTCCAACATTGGATGCGACGCATCGAACCTCTTTTCCTCTAGTTGGAATATCTTTTCTTCATATTTTTGCACTCCACACACCTTAAATCATCACACACAACTCCATTAGTCATAATAGTTAAACCATATTGGGCATTTTCAACACTATGTAGCAACAAAAAGCGGTTAAAACATGGGTAAAGTAACATCAAAACATATAGAAATATGCCCAACTCAAGGGCTAAAGTAATAACTAATACCATGAGCCGTAGATTGGAAGATAACTTAAGCTAGCATAAAGGCCGATTAGAAGAAGAAGGAAACTAAAGAGTTACATCAACAAAGTAAATCAGGAATCTAATTATTGGACCCAGAAGTTATAGGAATCATGATTGAGAACATAGCAGAATAACTCTTAATATTAGAGGTGCAAGAGAGATAGTACAACGATTATGTTCTATAATGGCTTTACGATAAAGCCAGTTAGAAGGGTACCAGTCTCATAAGAAGTTAGTATGAAACTCCCACAGGATTGTGTATGTTACAGAGGTGCAAGTATTATAATAGAGTTTCAAGTTATGGACGTAAATTACACCTAGGTGGAAGGAAGGTCATGAGAGAGATAGAAGATACGATGCGAGATTTTAAGGTAAGTAAGATAAAGGTGAACAACGTACGAGATACTCAAAGGCAGAAGATCGTGAATAGTCCAAGTCCATACTTCGGATAAAAGGGCCAGAAGCACGAGGATTCAATACCCAAGAATGATAGCGGCATCATTAGTGGCATATCTTCTAGTTAATGATTTCTAGGTATCGAGAGGTCTAGTTAAGAAAGTAAATAAGAGTTAGAGATGATGTGATGTCTCGCTTGATGTTCTAAAATAACACAAGTAAATTTAAGCAAGTTGAAGGAAGATTACGAGTGGTATAAATAGATATGTAGAGGTCGCGAGCTAAAGTATGGTAAAGCGACAAGGTTTTAGGAAGACAGGAATATTGATAAGAAAGGGCAGTGAGAAGGTGACGAGAATGGATTAGTCCTCAGGATTAGGCCCATGAAAACAAGGGAGCTAATGGATTCTCTATGTTATAGTAAGCTCAGTATAGCCTGAATGGGCTCAAAGGAGTTACTCTTTATAAGTAGCATTTAGAAGAGATGGAATGCTGCCCTAATAGTAGAATAAGGGTGTAATTGTGATATATAAAGGATGACGTTTGGGCCTTCGATTGAGTAATGATTTAGAAAAAAAATAAAAGAAAAGGTATTCATGAATTGTGCAGGATCAAAATACTCATGTAAGAGAATCACCTTGGGATGCTATAGAATACGGTTATTGAAGTACAGTATCACCGCTAAGTGGATCAGAAAAATTACTTCGAATATTCCTTGATGTAACGTAAGCCCTAGGGGCAAAGTATTACGTAAGACGTTTCAAGTTATTAGTGGTATATTGTAGATCAATATTGAGGTGAATCAACAATGGATGGACAAAAGTCACAAAGTATGAGATGAGATTACGCCGCCATTCTATAGATGAGCAGTAATGAGGAAGTATTAAAGGACATAAATTTATGCATATGGAATAAGCAACAAGAGAAAGCTGGGATTTGGAAGCAGACCTCAACAACGATAAATTAAAGTAAGAGCTATGGCAGTAAATTTATATGGATGGCTAAACGGACCTATGCGTTGAGATAAATATTCGTGAATTCAACAAAGTACCTAGCAAAGAACATCAGTATACTCATAGATGCCCAAAGGGACATCTTATCAAGCTCTACATATGAAGCCTAGAGATTGGGCACACTTACAAGGTCAAAATCGTACAGGCTGCATGATGAAAGGTAGCAACAGTTACGAGATTGGGAGGATTCCGACTACAAGTTGTGCGGTGAGAAGGAGGCCTAAAGGGGGAATGACCTGGACTTTGGACTTATTCACAGAACAGTCGCTTAGATGGCAAGGGAAGTTCATAAGTATTCGGAAGATATAAGTTATGAAAATGATAAGAACATTAGTCAACATTCGAGGATGAATGTTCCAAAGGGGGGAATGATGTTACGCCCCGCAATATTACGTCGATATCACGTTCCGCAGTATTATATTACGACAATGTTATGCTCTGCAATAATATATTACGATGAAGTTGTGCATTGCAGTTTTACATTACGGTGATGTCGAGCTTCGCAGTATTAAGTTACGACGATGTTGCACCCTGAAGTATTGTACGTGGAATTTGTCGTAAGGTAATTGACATCAGTCCTAGTAAAAGATTATTTGGAGGTTATAAGGATTATTCTATTTCACAAGTGATTAGTAAATTTGTGAATGTGAAAGGGTAAGTAATATCGAAAAAAACAAATTTCGTCGAAGTTTGGCATTTTGAGATAAAATACGACCCGAGTTAAAATACCCGGTAGTTATGGATTAGTACCATACAAGGTACCCCATAGCCATGATAGTAAGGTGTATTAGGCGTGTTAAAAGAGAGTAGTATTTTTAGTAATTCGAGGCAATTTTTTAAAATTATGCGGATAATTAATTAATTACCGGATAACAGAACATTACCCAGTTAACTAATAAGTGGATAAAGATTGATAATCTTCACCCACCCTTCCACGTGGCATAAAGCCACAATAGGCAAAAGATACCTCTTAAGTCACCTTGCCAGATGGCTACCATGTAGTAACCAAATGAACACTAAGTTAAATCTTGATAAGAATTGAATATCTTATCCATGGAATTCCTTGTAAAAGGCCAAGCCAATCTGCTTTTGGCTTAAAACGCTAAGAACGTTGGAACAGAAGTAATTTATTTCAAGCAAAATGATCTTGTTCCATTAAATTTTGACATTGACAAAACAGAATCAAAATAACGTCAAAATCCTAACAAGATACACACTCCTCCATTTTTCCTAGTTCAAAGACTTCAAGGAACAAAAATTTAATTCGTTCAAAAAATTCAAAGCAAGGGAAGCTTGATTCGTTCAAGAATTTCAAAAAGGCAGATGGTTAATCCGATTTCTTAGGTTCTAAGTTCAATCCATGAAGGTTTCCAATGGAATATTATACGGAGTTTTTCCTACTCCAGGTATGTTAAGGCTATCCCTTTTTTCTTTTGGCATGATCCATATGATACGAACGAAACGTGCAAATGCACAAATTCCATAAATGACTCTACTCATAAAAGTATTAGAGATATCTATATTCTTGAATTTTCATGTGTCATAAGATTTTATCATCTGTTCATGGGTCTCAGAAAAATACGAAAGTTGAAAAGAATTTACTTTATGATATTACTCAAAGGCAAAATAGTCTTATGACGTTTCGAAAGATTTTATTAACGTACTTTTCATGCATTGCATTCATATACATTAACCCGTGACCAGATGGCGTTATATACGCATATATATGTATGTATATATATATATGTATGTATATGGGATATGGGAAAGGTTATGGCGTTATATACGCACCACCACCTGATCAGCTGGTATACATTGATGATTTTGCCCACAGTGGCAAATATAATATGATGGGATTCCCTCAGAGGTTGATGATGTTATGAAACATGTACCTATGCACGACATGACGTTCATACGCATATGTATGATACTATAATTATTTCATGATTTACAAAGTTATTCAGACTTACAGGTTGAGTCATGTACTCTATATTTCTTCCATGTCTGTTATGTACTTATTTATGTGCCTTACATACTCGGTATATTTTTCGTACTGACGTCCCTTTTGCCTGGGGACGCTATGTTTCATGCCCGCAGGTCTAGACAGATATGTCGAGAGCCCTCCAAGTAGGCTATCAGCTCAGCGGAAGATATTGGTGCGCTCCAATATGCTTCGGAGTTATGTGTTTGGTTAGTATGATTTAGACGTGTATTGTTTGGTATGGCGGGACTCTGTCCCGACCTTTATGACATTTATGTACTCTTAGAGTCTTGTAGATATATGTCGTGTACGTGAAAGATTGTACGGCCTTATCGGCCTATGTTTTGAGTTTATAAATGATTATGTTGGCCTATTAGGCATGCATATCACGTGTATATGATGATGTAATAAGAAAGATACGTTACGTTGGTACTCAGTTGAGTAAGGTACCGGGTGCCCGTCACGGCCCATCGGTTTGGGTTGTGACAGCTAGAGTGTTCTCCAAGACTAATTTCAGGTCCGGGTATCACCAATTGAAGATTCGAAACTCTGATGTTCTGAAGACGGCATTCAGGACCCGCTATGGTCAATACGAGTTTCTTGTGATGTATTTTAGGCTGACCAATGCCCCAACTACATTCATGTATCTGATGAACAATGTATTCCAGGCATATCTTGATTCGTTTGTCATAGTATTCATTGATGATATACTGTTGTACTCTTGTAGCCATGGGGAGCATATGCAAAATCTGAGGATTGTACTATAGACATTGAGGGAGAAGAAGCTTTATACTAAATTCTCCAAGTGTGAGTTATTGCTCAATTCGGTGGCGTTCTTGGGGTACATGGTGTCCAATGAGGGGATCAAGGTAGATCCGAAGAAGATTGAGACAGTTTAGAGTTGGCCTAGACCATTTTCAGCTACTGAGATTCAGAGTTTTCTTGGCTTCGCTGGATATTATCGCCAATTTGTGGAGGGTTTTACGTCCATTGTTACACCTTTGACTAGATTGCCCTAGAAGAGTACCCCATTCTGGTGGTCTGATGAGTGTGAGGAGAGCTTTCAGAAGCTCAAGTCTGTCTTGACTACATTTCCAGTTCTAGTTTTGACTTCATCACCGGGTTCTTATAAAGTGTATTATGATGCTTCTCGGATTAGTATTGGGCGTGTCATGATGCAAGAGGGTAGAGGGATTGCTTATGTTTCACTCCAGTTGAAGCCCCATGAGAAGAACTACTCCGTTCATGATTTAGAGTTGGCAGCTATTGTCCATGCATTGAAGATTTGAGGGCATTATCTCTACTGCATGTTTTATGAAGTATTTACAGATCATCGAAGTCTATCGCACTTGTTAAAGCAAAAGGATCTAAACTTGAGGCATCGAAGATGGTTGGAGCTGTTAAAAGACTATGATATTACCATTTTATATCATCCCGGGAAGGCAAATGTGGTGGTCGATGCCTTGAATAGAAAGACGGTGAGTATGGGTAGCCTTGCATAAATTTCTGTTGGTGAGAGACCGCTTGCATCAGATGTTCAGGCCTTGGCCAATCAGTTTGTGAGGCAAGATATTTCGGAGCCTAGACGAGTTCTAGTTTGAGTGGTTTCTCGGTCTTCTTTATATGATTGCATCAGAGATCATTAGTATGACGACCCCAATTTTCTTGTCATTAAGGACATGGTTCAACACAGTGATGCCAAGGAGGTTTCTATTGGAGATGATCGGGTGTTGCAAATGTAGGGTCAAGTTTATGTGCTCAATATGGATGGGTTACGTGAGTTGATTTTTGAGGAGGCCCACAGTTCACGGTATTTCATTCATCCAGGTGACGCGAAATTAGGGATGGCAGTGGGGCGGGGCTGGGCGGCTTTGGCAAAATCCACAAAAATTTCAACCTGCCCCGCCCCGCATAGTTATTTTTTCCAGTTTTCAACCCGCTCCGCCCTCTCCCACTTAAGTTTTTTTTTCTTTCTTTTTTTTTTCTAAAACAAACTAGTTTGACATACTCCAATCACACAAATATATGAGGACGGTACTTTTACGATGTGATGCCAAATTAGATATAAGAGGAGACACAACACTGAAATGGCTTGTACAAAGGCAACTTTAGACCTTTCCCTACAAATTATAAACTATAAAAATAAAATTAAATTGATAGATTATTTATTTACAAATGCTGTCATTGTAATATATATGAGAACAATTCAGTAAATAAATAAAAATTTGAAGAGATTGGCCTCATGTATAATATTTATGCTTATCTAGTATTTATACCATAAAAAACTAATTTAATCATAAATTAAAGTAAATTTATATATTTAATTACGATTAAGTGATAAAAATGGAGTATAAGATAAAGAAAAAACCTAATGTGATCCGTTTAGGTATCATATTTTGCATATATCACCTTTTTTCACAACATATGTGATAGTTATCACAAAACAATTAAGATATTGGATTAATAACGTGAATGAAAAAATTTGTATTTGTCAAGACCCAAAATCCACTAGTCGTGATGGCACCTAACCCAACCCGCTAAGTAAGTCAAATACTAACTATCCAATTTCAATAATATTAAAAAGACGAATAAACAAAGGAATTATCTGAATCTTATACCTTTTCCAAGGACTGGTAGTACAAATCATGAGTTTCTAAGAATAGAGTTTACAAAACTGATATAAACTAAATACACTTTCTGTTTGAAAAGTACATAAATAGAGTTTTAAAATCTAAGTCTATCATACACAAGAGGCAGCTACATCTTCCAATCCAGCTCCCATCGAACACAACAAACCTCAACAGCCAACATCTGCATGCAATGTGCATAAATGTACTATCAGTACAACCGACCCCATGTACTGGTAAGAAACAAACTTAACCTTAAGTTGAAAGTAGTGACGAGCTGGAATATAGGTCGGGTCCAACACCAATAGCCAACAACAGTTCATAACAATGTAAATCAATTAAATAAAGAAATAGCTAAGACATAAAATGCTCAGCCTTTTCATAGTTTTCCGAAAATAGTTCCGTTTTTCAAGTATATCAATGAAAACCCAAATCCTTTACCGAAATCGTCAAAAATATGAGTAAGTTTGAAAACTGAAATTTTTCCTAGAAACCTTTCATCAGGTAAATGTTTCATTTTTCAGACAGCATGAGGAAAGTATATCTCAATGCCTACATGTCAAGATACAGGTAAAATCATGAATGTCACCAAAACATAGCAGTAAAAGAAAATGCATCTCTATGTATGTATCTCAAGTACACATGAAAAATGCAATGCCTCTCAGTGATGAACTCATGTACTCACACTCTCAGAGTACTCAACCTCACTGTCTCGCATTATCTCTTACCGTGCTGAATACTCAGCACACTCAATCACTTAGCACTGTACAATACTCGTTGTGATGTGCAACCCAATCCCCCCATACACAGACACAGACACAGACACATACACACACACACATATATATATATATATATATAATATATATATATATATAAGGCTCGTTGCAGCATGCAACCCGATCCATATACATATAGCCATAAGGCTCGTTGCAGCGTGCAACCCGATCCATATACATATATATAATCAATTGCGCTCACTGAGGGTGTGCAGACTCCGGAGGGGCTCCTACAGCCCCAAGCGCTATAATCCGCACGGACAACTCACGTACCATAATATCAATATCATAACATGCTGCGGCGTGCAGTCCGATCCCATAACTGTCACTCATAATCACGCTCTCGGCCTCACTCAGTCATCAATCTCTCCAGTCTCACTCACGGGCTCACAATGTCATGAAACTAGCCCGACAACAATGATATGATGTATCAATAAATAACAACTGAGACTGAGATATGATATGAATGCATGAATATGACTGAGTACGAAATATCAATGAAATCAGTGAAATGACAGCAAGAAACGACCACTATGGGTCCCAACAATATTGACATAAATTCTAACCTGATATCAAGCATGATTGACAACTCAATTACTTTATCACATGGTGAAAACACAAATAACAACAAGATAGGGCCACTATACAGTGCCATGGAAACAACGGGGTCACAATTCATAAGGTGCACGCCCACACGCCCGTCACCTAGCATGTGCATCACCTCAATACCAATAATATAGCACGTAATTCGAGGTTTCATACCCTCAACACTAAGTTTAGAAGATTTACTTACCTCGAACAAGCCAATTTCAATACCGAGCAAGCTAAGCGATGCTCCAAAAATACCATCTCGCGCGTTTCGACCTTCGAATGGCTCAAACTAACCAAAAACAACTCAAATACATCAAACAATATTAAAGGAACCAATCCCAATCAAAAAAGGTCGAATATTTAATCAAAGGCCCAAAATCAGCCAAAAAGCCCATCCAGGGCCCGCACCTCAGAACCCGACAAAACTCACAAAATCCTACAAATTATTCAATTGTGAGTCCAACCATACTAATTTCACTCAAATCCGACTCCGAATCAATGTTCAAAACTTAAAAATTCACTTTAGGCAAAAAAATCCCCAAATTTCACTTTGAAATCATCAATCAAATCCCAAAACGAAGATGAATTCATAAAATATAACCAAAACCGAGTATAGAACACTTACCCCAATCCAAATAATGAAAATCGCCTCCAAAATCGCCCAAATTTGAGCTCTCCAACTCAAAATATGACCAAATGAACGAACCCTTATTTTGTATATTTTCTGCCAACTATTCTGCCTCGTTTCTCATGCCAAACGATCCCGAAACTCTCTTTTTATGCCTATAATGGATTCCTTGTAAAATTTTAGTCAAGTTAGGCTTTTGAATCACTCCATTTGACCTTATAATTAAGGAGATATGTTGGTTTCAATATTTGCAAATAGTGCAGATTTTTAAATACAAATTTACTGGCATTTCGTAATTAATCTGAAAAATCTAGCAACCTAATTCTTAGTAAAATAATCATAAATTCCTCATACGATGTCTAAATTCGACGATTTTTTTGCTATGGCTCCTTAATTACGATACGGATCTAATACTTTAATCAAAACATAAATCGAAGCTGATTTGCTTAATGTGGTACCATTTATGCTTGAAGAAACGATGTCAAAACATAAGAAAAAAGAGCGCAACACAACCCAAACCTATCCAAAACTCACCTGATCCCCTCGGGACCTTGTAAAAACATACCAACAAGTCCAATAATATAACACGGACCAGTTCGAGGCCTCAAATCATGCAGAACAACATTGAAACGATGAAACACGCCTCAAATCAAACTTAATGAACTTTCGACTTCCAAAAACTCGCATCGAAACATATCAAATCAATTCAGAATGAACTCAAATTTTTCAAACAAGTCCTAATACATCATACGGAACTACTCGTGCCCCCAAACTACCGAGCAAAATACAAATGCTCAAAACGACCAATCGGGTCGTTACAATATTTTCTGTAAAAAAACTCACTATCATATTCAATGAAATTGACAAGTTAGCATATGTTATAATAAACATATCATTGGTTAATTAGGTATCTGATTTCTTATTCATTTCTTGTTATCTTAAGTTAATTCTCAGTTATTAGGGTTGTCAAGTTATGTAAGACTGAAAACGTGAATCATTTTCTAGGTGAAGAGCATGTTTTCAAGATTAAGATAATACGATAACCATTACTATTCCCAAGGATGTTGTGATCAGAAAAGATGAAATTCAAAGCTGCCCCGCATTAAACCCGCAACCCGTACCCGCATAAGAGTAAACTCGCCCCCGCCCACCCATAAAACAAAACCCGCCCCGCCCCATTGTCATCCCTAGCGAAGACGTATCAGAACTTGAGGCAGTACTTTGGTTGAGAAGAATGAATAAAGATATAGTGGAGTTTGTATCTTGATGCTTAAACTATCAACAGGTGAATGCCAACGTATTACCAAGGACTTCGTTATTGGGCTCCCACGGACTTTGTAGAAATTTGATGCTATTTGGACCGATGGACTAAGTTCGTGCATTCATTTCGGTTGGGACTACCTATTATTCTAAGCGGTTGGCTGAGATCTATATCCGCGATATTGTTCGCCTTCACGGTGTGCCAATGTCCATTATTTCTGATCGGGACATGTGGTTCACATTGTAGTTTTGGAGAGCAGTGTAGTGAGAGTTAGGCACATGGGTTGAATTGAGTATAATATTCCACTCTCAGACAGACGGACAGTCCGAGTGCACCATCCAAATATTGGAGGATATGCTACGCGCTTGTGCCATAGATTTTGGGGGTTCTTGGGACCAGTTTCTACTGCTTGTAGAGTTTGCCTACAACAACAGCTACCAATCGAGTATTTAGATGACTCCTTATAAGGCCTTATATGGGATGATGCGTCAATCTCCAGTTAGGTGCTTTGAGCTGGGGGAGGCAAGGTTGTTGGGTATTGATTTGGTTAAGGATGCTTTAGAAAAGGTCAAGTTGATTCAGGATCGGCTCCGCACGGCACAGTCTAGACATAAGAGTTATGGTGATCGGAAGGTTCATGATATTGCATATATGGCGGGAGAGAAGGTATTACGTAGAGTTTCACCCATGAAGGGTGTGATGAGGTTCGGGAATAAGAGCAAGTTGAGCCCTCAGTATATTGGCCCTTCTGAGGTGTTTGGGAGGATTGGAGAGGTGGCCTAAAAGTTTGCATTGCCACCTAATCTATCAAGCGTTCATCCAGTGTTTTATATTTCCATGCTCCAAAAGTATTAAGGTGATCCGAATCATGTTTTGGACTTTAGCACGATTCAGTTAGATGGAGATTTGACCTATGTGGATCCGGTGGCCATTTTGGATCGACAGGTTCTAAAGTTGAGATTAAAGAATATAGCTTTAGTGAAAGTACAATGGAGAGGTCAGCCGATCGAGGAGGCTACTTGGGAGATCGAGCAGGAGATGTGGAGCAGCAATTTGCACCTATTTGAGACTCCAAGTATAATTCTAGACCCATCCGAAGATGAACATTTGTTTAAAAGGGGGAGAATGTAACGTCCCAGCCTGTTGTTTTAAGTATTATAGCTTTGTTCCACCATTTATTTCTTATTTTATGTTCATTGGTGGTTATGCGACTTACCTGGGTGATTGGTTTGGTTCCGGGGATGTTTTTGAATGAATTGGGACACTTAGTCCCAATATTGAAATCTTAGGTTGAAGAGTTGATCGGATGTTGACTTATGAGTAATTGATTCCAGAATGGAGTTTTGATAGTTCCAATATCTTCGTATGGTAATTTTAGACTTAGGAGTATGTCTGGATATTGATTTGGAGGTCCGTAGGTCGTTTTTCCTTGAATTGGCAAAAATTGAAAAGTTGAAGGTTTGGAAAGTTGAGGAGCTTGACCTAGAGTTGACTTTGCTGATATTGAGCTCTTGGTTACGGAGTTGAATAGGTCCGTTGAGTCTTTTTTGTGACTTGTGTTCAAAATTTGAGGTCAATCGGAGTTGGTTTGATAGGTTTCGGTATCGATTGTAGAAGTTGGAAATTCATTAGTTTCAATAGGGTTGAATTTGAGTGCGATTCGTATTTTTGATGTTGTTTGATGCGATTTGAGGCTTCGACTAAATTCGTATCACATTTTAGGATGTGTTGGTATGTTCGAATGGGGCCTCGGGGTCCTCGGGTGAGAACCAGATTGATTTCAAATTGAGTTTGGGACTTAAGAAAATCTTTTATGCTTCAGTTATGGTGCAACCACACCTACGAGGTTTTGGCCGCAGGTGCGGAGCCGCCGAAGCGGCCATAGGGTCGTAGGTGTGGTCCTGAGTGAGTTGGGCAGTGGTCACAGGTGCAAGGGTATTTCTGCATCTGCGAGCCCGCAGATGTGACGAAGTCTCCGCAGATGCAGAATTTGGCAAGAGGCTCAGGGATCGCAGAAGCAGAAGTCTTCCGCAGGTGCGCTCCCGCAGGTGCGGGCTTAGACCACAGAAGCAGGATTTGGGCCTTAGAAATGGCAGTCGGGAGTTTAATAAAACTTTGCAGAAGCGAGCTTGTTTCCGCAAAAGCAAAGCTGCAGATGCGGCCGGTGAGTACACCCCTAATTCTCAATTTATATAAGTCCAAATATTTTCCTACAAGAAAAAGGAATAGCCAAATATGGAAGATTTAAAATTTCCTTATGAGAAAAGAAAAACTCAATTATGGTAAATATGTTGTCATTTTCTTCAAGAGATAGGAAAACCAAATATGACAAGAAAATCAAAACAAACACTTAACAATTCTCCCAGTTGGCCTAAATTTTCTGACAAAATAAATTTGATTTACCTTCTTCATATAGCCTTCAAAAGGTTGCATCTCCAAATCTCTACCACAAAGTTTGTCTCAACGTGAGTAGCACTCCGGTCAAATTTCTCAATCAAAAATTATGATTATTGTCAAATAGGTTGCGGATAGAACTAAATCCTCTAAGATGAACCTATCTTAAATCTCGCTCCGATACCACTTTTTAGGATTTAAATGATGCAGGTGTCATGCGGAAGATAGTAAAGCAAGCCTTCAATGATGATATATCAGATAACAAAAGATGGTGCATTACGTAGATGATACGTAGGAGTCATTGCTTCTTTAATTATGCTCTTGTAGCTTATAGTTGAACAAAACTACTCCCTTCGTTTCAATTTATATGAACCTGTTTGACTGAGCACGAAGTTTAAGAAAAAAATAAAGACTTTTGGAATTAGTGGTCCTAAACAAGCTAAAAAGGGGCCCTGATTATTTGTGTGGTTACAAAAGCTTCTCACTAAGGGTAGAATTGTAAGTTTAAGCTAAATTGTTACCAAATTTAGAAAGGTGTCATTCTTTTTGGAGCGGACCAAAAAAAATAGGTTCACATAAATTGAAACAGAGGGAGTAATTGTTATGACATTTGTTCATATCTGGAGTGACGTAGAATTTCTCTCAACAAGAGTAAAGATTAAGGTCAAAGAGTGCATCCTCTAAACTGCAACTGGAATGTCTGAATTGGATTCCTAACATAAGTGTATATCCTCCAAATTGTAGGAATGTTAAAATTGGAAGAAATTTTTTACTTATGTTAGAAAGATAAATATGAATACAATATAGGACAGAAAGAAATAATGGAGAGAATAAAAATATACACTATCGTATCTAAATCGAGGATTGTTTTAATTTCAAGCTCAGATCCAAGGTTTGAAGTAGAATTGTTGTAGTTCGAACTTCTAAAGTTTGGCTATGAAAATTCATACTTCAGACGACGTGTGTAAAATTTGGCTATGACAATTCAAACTTCATACCTCGAGGCATGAAGTTTGCACTCTCTTGATTCACTTCCTTCACCAATTAAGTTGACACACAACTTTCCTGAATTTGACATGAAGTTCCAAAGTCCATTATGTGCAACCCTCTCGCCTAGGATCTTTTTTGAAGTCCCCTTCTTCTTGGTTTGTATTTTTTATTTGATACATTATTATTTTCAACTTCATGATTGCTCTCATTATTGGGTATCTTCATTCTTCTCTCCAGATTGTTCATGGCTAGCTAACAGTAATATTGCCAGTTTCATCATCATCACCGATATTAATCTCTCCATTTTCTAATACTTTTCTCACTTTATCTCTTTGAAGTTTTTTCTTCAATACAAATTGCCACAAGTATTTCACAAATTTTCTCGTGAAGTGGATTTTTGAGTTAAAGGTAAGCTCCAATGTCCTCGTTTTCGTGCAAATGACGGTGTTGATGCAAGTTTTAACCTGAAAAAAAAAAGGATTCTGAAGTTTACATTGGCAATATGCTAGTTATTTTTGAACGAGATTTTAAAAATTTACTAAACTTTAAATAGCAAGATATAAAAGGCCAGCCCATGCCATTTCGACCTAATTACTACTGAATCAATCACCCATATGAGTCCTCGGCCCATTGAAATACCATCCCTTGTTTCTTATTATAGTACTAGTTAAATCAGAAAAATATTTCAAAATACAGATTTAAGATTGGCAGTCATCAACAAAAAAATACAAATGGGGAAAATAATTATTATAAGGAAAAAAGAAATTCTTACTTTTTGGATCTATCCCAAATTAAAAAAAAAACCCAACTTATTACGAATGATGAGATAGTTTCAAAATTCAACACAAAAATGAATAGAACTAATTAGGTAACCTCGACTTCATAACTGTAACAGTGCACTTTGTAAGTTAGTAAAGTCATAAGAACAAGAAAGGAAATCCATAAAGTAACTATGAACGCCTATATTTGATTCCCAAATAAATTTTATCTTAGTGTTTCAATGTCAAGATTTTAAGGAAGAACTATGAAAGAGTTGTGTTAGTTTCCCTTTTAGAAAGAGAAAGAAGAAAAATAAAAAAGCGAGAACGGAAAAAAAAATATTATTTTTTTGGGTTGAATGTTGAAGAATGTCCTGATGGTTTTTTCGGCGATATGTAATTTTTTGCCAATTTATGATTTTGCCAATGTGAAAGAAAAAGAAGAAAAAATATTCCTTATACATCTATCACTCTATCAATAGCGTGTGTCATACACCTCTCAATAGAAAGTGATACAAGATATTCAAAAGAGTCTTAGCTACGAAAGTTGCAAGATAAGATATGTAAAAGAATATCTGTAAAGAAAAAATATGTAAACAAAATTTGTGCAAGTTAAAAAGGTAAATCATGTATTACTCAAAAATTTATAAGGGACAAGATAAAGACTTATAAAATCTACAATTATAATGAGTGCTGACGAAAATAGAAACGCAAATTATAAAGCAACAATATGTTCAAAGTCTCAAACTGCAGTATTAGAAATTTTACCAGCGTTTTGATTGAAGGACAACCTAACATCCTCATCGCCATATATACATATATTAGTGATGAAAACTGTTTTTCCAGAATTCATCTTCAAAATGTTTGATATGCCATGAATAAGGACTTTCTCTGATTAATGAAGTATTTCAATAACAAAGTTTTTCTTCGAGAAATGAGAAGAAAAAAGAACGAAAATCATAAGTTGTCATGGAACTCATGTTCAAAGGTAAAGTTTGTGGTTGTATTTATAGTTGTCATGGAGTATAAGATCCACGGGAAGATTATATAGATATTATTATATTTCTTTAATTATAATTGTCGTAATCCATGAAAGATTTTATCAGTATTGCATTTATACTCCACATATAAGATTCACCAGAAAATTATATTGACATTATTGTATTTGTTTTGTAACTGCCATGGAGTATGAAATCTACGAGAAGATTGCGTCAACATTTTATTTAAGTGCAACTATCATGTAGTGAAAAAATCTATGAAAAGCTATATACTAATTCTTTTTTTTAAATTTAATTTGTGGTTAAAAAACTAATTTATTTGAATTTCCACAGTAATAGCGAAAAAACAAAAATACTCTCTTTTCACTCATACATGAAAGTTGCTCATTAAATTTTTCTACCAAGCGTCTTTCTCCTCTAGAAAGCATCCCTTGTGCATATAAAATTAATGTACATTTGTCGCGATCCAAAAATTCCTCCGAAAGAGTCGTGATGACACCTAGTCTCTAAACTAAGTAAGCCTAACATTTACCGAAATAACATTGATATTCACTAACTTCAAATTAGATAACTCTAAACAATTACTATTCCCAAAACCGGTAGTACAAGTCATAAGCCTTCTAAGAGTAATTATACAAAATAAATACGACATTGTTCCAGAACAAAAAAGAACCAATGAAAATAAATACAAACGAAGGTGACTTCGAGGCCTGCGAACGCAACAACAGATTTACCTTGAGTCTCCATCGCAACGATCCGCACAGCTACTACCGATCAAATACCTGGATCTGTACAACAAAATGCACAAAAGTGTAGTATGAGCACATCACATCAGTGCCCAGTAAGTAACAAGACTAACCTCGGTGGAATAGTGATGAGGGACAGTCAAGATACCTACTGGTCTAATAAAGTGAACATAATTTAGTAATAAACTAACAATGGTAAAGGCAACAGTATAATACCAATAACAAGGAGGAATCAAATACAAACAAAAGAGACAATAAAAGGGAAACACGGATGGCAACGTAAGATAACCAATTGAATTAGCACCAACGTAGTGTCACTACCCCAGTTCGCCTCCGTGAACTGTCATGACGGCACCTAGTCCCTACGACTAGGTAAGCCTAACAAATGTGGAAAATAAACGACACTTGCAGAAGAAATAATTAAAAGCCAATATAATCGAATGAGACAGTATTTAAAATGCCACGTGGCATATACAACACAACTTCTCAGAATCTAATAAACTTTCCCAAAACCCAGAAACTCATGGAACCACAAGCCTTTGAATATCTAACAGTGTCTAACTCCAAAATATCTAACAAAGAAAAGAAATACAGAAGGGCTAATCTTTAAAAGCGAGAATAGAAAGGGACTCCTCGGTCTGCGGACGCGGCAGATGTACCTCGAAGTCTCTAGAGCAGTTGCCTCGCCTCAAGGGTGGTAGGACTGAGTCGACGTACCTGGATCTGCACATGAAAAACATGCGCAGAAAGGGCATGAGTACACCACAGCGGTACTCAATAAGTGCCAAGCCTAACCTCGGTCGGATAGTGACGAGGAAGGTTAGGGCCCTACTGAGGTTAAGTAAAATATAAAGTTCAACAGTGTAGAACAGAACAATATAAATAAGTACAACAATAAAAGTAACACAAGATATAAAGGGGCAACAACACTATTACAGAGACAAGGTAAACACAGAAAGAAATACGGTTCAGCACCAAAATAACACTCAGGGATCTCCCAGGATACCGTCCTGTAGTCCCAAATATACATATCCAATGGATCTCCCAGGATCCCGTCCTGTAGTCCAACTCATAGTGCGTTCTGTAGTCCCAATATAAATACCCAGTACTGGGGAAATCTACTAGGTGCATTCCTGTAGTTCCATACAACTATGCAGGGGGATCTACCGGAATCCCACATCCGTAGTCCCAAAATAACCAGACAAGAGGGAGCTACCGGAATCCCACATCCGTAGTCCCAATGTAAATACACAGCAGCAATAGAAAAATATACAGAAATGGAAAATTTCATATTAAGGCAAACAAGTGATTCTAGCCTAGCATGCTGCACAGAATTCAGGTAAGGCAGTTTGAGCAAATAAAGCAATTAAGTTATTTAGACATGCTTTCCTAAGCTAACAACATGCTTAATAGTGTAGGTAATAAAAACAGGAAAGGAAACATACTAGTAATTACTTAATGAAAATCGGATTTCTAACATTAGCACAAGAACGCACTTGTCACCTAACATACAAGGCATTTCAATTACCAAATATACCAAATCCTAAGGGGAAGGTCCCAACACAAGGTTAGACAAGCCACTTACCTCGAACCGGCTCAAAATCAACTCGAAACCATGTTCTTGCCACGAGTACTCGACTCCAAATGACCCAAATCTATTCAATTCAATTTCATAATGTAAATAACACTTCAAGTAACTGATTCTACAAAGCAATTCTAAGCTAATACGCGAAATTAGGTAACATGACCAAAACGCCCCTCGGGCCCACATCTCGGAATTGGGTAAAATTTACATTTTCAGAATCCTCACACTCTTATGAGTCTAACCATATCAAAATTATCCCAATCCGATGTCAAATCCCCAATCAAAACTTAATTTCTTGGTCTAAGAACTTTTCCCCCAATTTCCACCAAAATTTCAAAATTAAAGGATGAATTTAAGTGTAGATTTATGGAAATTAGTCTAAACCGAGTAGGAATTACTTACCCAAATCGCCCAGGTGAAAATCTCTTCAAAAATCGCAATCTCCCGAACTCCCAAGTCCAAAATATGAATTATGGCTCAAACCCTCGATTTTGGGTTTTTAAAAAATCTGCCCAAGGATTCCCTTAATCGCGAATGCGGTCAAACCTTCGCGTTCGCGAAGCACAAATTGACGTTGACCAATTTTCCTTCTTTTCGAACGGGTCCCCTTCTTCACGAACGCGAAATCTCAACTCCCAGCCCATCGTGAACGCGGCTCCCTTCTTGCGAATGCGTAGATCAAGACCCCAGCCCTTCGCGAACGCGGGACCTCCCTCGCGAACGGGAAGGGCAAACCTTCAGCTCCACGTCCTATCCCTTTGCAAATGCGATGGCCAGTCGCGAACGCGAAGAACAACTGGTCTGTAACACACCAGCAGTTTTTCTGCAACTTCAAACATCAAGAAATGGTCCGGTTAACCACCCGTAACTCACCCGAGGCCCCCGGGACCTCAACCAAACATAGAAAAATATCATATAACCTCATTCGAACTTGTTCCAATCTTCAGAACGCACAAAACATTATCAAAACACCTATTTCACATCGGATTCAAGCCTAAGAATTCCAAAATTCTCAAAATACACTTTCGATCAAAAAGTCTATCAAACCTCGTCCGAATGACCTAAAATTTTGCACACACGTCACATTCAACACTACAGAGCTACTCCAACTTCCGGAATTCCATTCAGACTCTCGGATCAAAATCTCACTATCGGACCGAAAACTTCAAAAATTCAACTTCCGACATTTCAAGCCTAAATTAGCTAGGGACCTCCAAAACACAATCCAAACACACCCCTAAGCCCAAAATCACCTAACGGAGCTAACGGAACCATCGGATTTCCATTCCTAGGTCGTCTTCACATTGTTCCAACTACGGCCAACTTTCCAACACTTAAGCTCTCATTTAGGGACTAAGTGTCCCAAAACTCTCTGAAACTTAAAACCGAACATCCTGGCAAATCAAAATAGCAGAAATAAACTTGGGGAAAGCAGTTAATAGGGGATCGGGACTTTAATTCTTAAGACGACCGGCCGGGTCATCACATCCTCCTACACTTAAACATTCGTTCGTCCTCGAACGAGCATAAAGACATACCTGAAGTAGTGAAAAGATGAGGGAAATGGTTGCGCATATCCTGCTAGGTCTCCTAGGTCACCTCCTCGACCGGCTGGCCGCGCCACTGAACCTTTACTGATGCAATGTTCTTTGTCCTCAACTTTCTAAACTGCCTGTCCAATATTGCCACTGGCTCCTCAACATAAGATAGATCCTTGTCCAACTAGACTGAACTGAAATCCAACACGTGCAATGGATCACCGTGATACCTCCGGAGCATCGAAACATGGAATACCGGATGAACTCCGGCCAAGCTGGGAGGTAAAGTAAGCTTATAAGCAACCTCCCCAACATGCCTCAATATATCAAAAGGGCTAATAAATCTCGCACTCAACTTTCCTTTCTTCCTGAATCTCATGACGCCCTTCATAGGAAAAACCCGAAGCAGAACCCGCTCTCCAACCATATAGGAAACATCACGAACCTTCTGGTTCGCATAGCTCTTCTGTCTGGACTCGGCTGTACGGAGTCTATCCTGAATCGCCTTGACCTTCTCCAAAGCATCCTGAACCAAGTCTGTGCCCAATAATCTGGTCTCACCCGGCTCAAACAACCCACCGGGGATCTACACTGTCTCCCATATAAAGCCTCATACGGTGCCATCTGAATGCTGGACTGATAACTGTTGTTGTAAGCAAACTTCGCCAATGGCAAGAACTGATCCCAAGACCCTCCAAACTCGATCACACATGCATGGAGCATATCCTCAAGACTCTGAATAGTGCGCTCGGACTGTCCGTCTGAGGGTGAAATGTTGTACTCAACTCCACCCGAGTAACCAACTTATGTTGAACGGCCCTCTAGAACCGTGATGTGAACTGAGTACCTCTGTCTGAAATGATGGACACTGGAATACCATGCAGATGAACAATCTCCCAGATACAAATCTCCGCTAACCGTTCCGAAGAATAAATAGTACATACAGGAATAAAATAAGCGGACTTGGTCAGCTGATCCACAATCACCCAAATAGCATCAAACTTTCTCAAAGTCCGTGGGAGCCCAACTACAAAGTTCATAGTGATCCGCTCCCACTTCCACTCTGGGATCTCTATCTGCTGATGCAACCCACCCGGTCTTTGATGTTCATACTTCACCTGCTGACAGTTGAGACACCGAGCTATGAATCCAACCATATCTTTCTTCATCCGCCTCCACCAATGTTGTTGTCTCAAATCCTGATACATCTTCGCGCCACCCGAATGAATAGAATACCGCGAGCTATGGGCCTCCTATAGAATCAACTCTCGAAGCCCATCAACATTGGGTACACAAATCCGACCCTGCATCCTCAATACCCTATCATCACCAACAGTCACATCTCTGGCATTACCGAGCTAAACCTTGTCCTTGAGGTCAAGCGAATGAGGGTCATCATACTGCCGCTCCCTGATACGATCAAATAAGAAAGACCGAGAAACCACGCAAGCTAGAACCTGACTGGGCTCTGAAAGATCCAATCTCACAAACTGGCTGGCTAAGGCCTGAATATCCATCGCCATAGGCTTCTTCGATGCTGGTAAATAAGCCAAACCCCCAAACTCTCTGCCCAACGACTCAAAGCATAGGCCACCACATTGGCCTTGCCCCGATGATATAAAATAGTGATGTCATAGTCCTTCAGCAACTCTAACCACCTCCTTTGGTGCAAATTTAGATCCTTTTGCTTGAACATGTGCTGCAAGCTCCAATTATCAGTATAAATCTCACAAGGCACACCGTATAAATAATGACGCCAAATCTTCAAGGCGTGAATAATGGCATCTAACTCAAGGCCGTGAATGGGGTAGTTCTTCTCATGTATTTTCAACTGTCTGGACGTGTAGGCAATCACCCTACCATCCTGTATCAACACTGCTCTGAGGCCAACCCTCGAGGCATCACAATAGACCATATAAGACCCCGAACCTATAGGCAGTATCAAAATTGGGGCTGTGGTCAAAGCTGTCTTGAGCTTCTGAAAGCTCGCCTCACACTCCTCCGTCCACTGGAACGGAGCACCCTTCTGGGTCAACCTAGTCATAGGGGCCTCAATCGATGAAAACCCCTCCACAAAACAATGGTAGCCCGCCAAAGCAAGGAAACTGCGGATCTCGGTAGCTAAGGATGGTCTGGGCTAACTCTGTATGGCCTCTATCTTCTTCGAATCCACCTGTATACCCTCACTCGATACCACGTGGCCTAAGAATGCTACTGAATCCAGCCTAAACTCACATTTCGAGAACTTAGCATATAACATCTTCTCTCTCAGAGTCTGAAACACAATTCTCAGGTGCTGCTCAGGATCTTCCCGACTCCGGGAATATACTAGAATATCATTAATAAAGAAAATGACGAATGAGTCAAGATACGGCCGGAACACATGTGCATCAAATGCATAAAGGCTGCTGGGGTATTGGTCAGCCCAAATAACATAACAAGGAACTTGTAATGACCATACCGAGTCCAGAAAGCAGTCTTCGTGATATCTAGCTCCCGAATCCTCAACTGATGTTAACCTGAGCGCAAATCAATCTTAGAAAACACCCGTGCGCCCTGAAGCTGGTCAAACAGATCATCAATATGAGGCAAAGGATAATGGTTCTTCACTATAGCCTTGTTCAACTAGAAATAATCAATACACATGCGCATAGAACCATCCTTTTTCTTCACAAAGAAGACAGGAGCACCCCAAAGTGATACACTAGGCCGAATAAAACCCTTATCAAGCAATTCCTATAACTGATCCTTCAACTCCTTCAACTCAGGAGGAGCCATACGATACGGAGGAATAGAAATAGGCTGAGTGCCCGGCAATAGATCAATGCCAAAATCAATATCTCTATCAGGCGGCATGCCTGGAAGATCAGCTGGAAACACATCAGGAAAAATCTTGTACTACTGGGACTGAATCAACTGAAGGGGTATCAATAGTGACATCTCTCACATAAGCTAGATATGCGTCACATCCCTTCTCAACCATACATTGAGCTTTAAGAAAAGAAATAACTCTACTGGGAGTGTGATCTAAAGTACCCCTCCACTCAACACACGGTACACCTGGGATAGCCAGCGTCACGATTTTAGCGTGACAATCCAGAATAGCATAATGGGATGACAACCAGTCCATGCCTAAGATATTGTCAAAATCTACCATGTTGAGCAATAATAAATCGGCTCTGGTCTCAAAACCACTAAGAGCACCAAACACGACCGATAGATGTGGTCCACAACAAGAGAATCTCCCACAGGAGTAGAAACATAAACAGGGGAACTCAAAGAATCCCGAGATACACCCAAATACAGAGCAAAATAAGAAGACACACAAGATTAAGTGGAGACTGGATCGAATAGGACCGATACATCTCTGTGACAAACCAGTATAATACCTGTGATGATAGAATCGGAGGCAATAGCCTCGGTACGGGCAGAAAGGGCATAGTAACTGGCCTGGCCTCCCCTTCTAGGGTGACCTCTACCTCCCCGACCTCCACCTCTAGCTGGCTGAGCAGGTGGGGTAGCAACTGGAGCTGTAACCATAGACTGAGAACTCTGCGGGGCACGCTGTGGTTGAGAAGTCTATGGAGGTGCACCCCTCCCAAGTCTGGGACAATCCCTCACCATATGACGTGTGTCACCACACTAAAAACAAGCTTTGGGAGGACGTGGCGGTTGTGACTAGCTCGGGCCAGGTCTGTTGGACTAACCTCGGAAATCACTCCACACAGGAGGTGCGCTGGATACTGGTGGTGCATAATAAGTCTCTTGAGGTCTAGGAGGAGCTGGAATACCACTGGCTACTGGAATAGCTGAATGAACAGGGCGACTCATATAACCCCTACCATGACGACTTACTGCTGGGGCACGGGCACCAGAGAAATGGACCGACTCTCGAGACCTCCTGGCCTCCCTCTCCTCTCTCTCCCTAGCATGTATACCCTCAATACTCCTAGCAATGATCACCACCTACTGATAAGAAATATCCATCTCCAACTCACGAGCCATGCTAGACCTAATACTGGGAATAAGGCCCTCAATAAACCGGCGAACCCTCTCGCGAATAGTAGAAACCAACTGGTGCATGCCTAGCCAAACTGGTGTAACGGACAACATACTCTGAGATAGTCATAGCACCCTGGTGCAAATGCTCAAACTCGGCGCGCCATGCATCCTTGAGGATCTAAGGAACATACTCTCTCAGGAACAGATCTGAAAACTGAGTCCAAGTCAGTAAAGCAGCCTCATTCGAACTGTCTAACTCATAGGTGCGCCACCACTCATAGGAGGCTCCTCGAAGCTGGAAGGTAGTGAAGGAAACCCCGCTCGATCTTGATATACCCATGGTACAGAGAATGCAGTAACTCTCATCTAAAAATCCCAGAGCATCCTCCGATGCTAGACCACTGAATACAGAAGGCTTGTATCTGTTGAACCTCTCAAGCCTTAGTTGCTCCTCCTTGGAAGCCGCTGCCCTGTCCTCGGGCTGAACTGGCACTGCAGGCGGTACAGGAATAATCTCAGGGACCTGCTCAACATGCACTCGCTGCTCAGGAGTGCGGGCGGCGGGAGTTTGTGCTCCTCCCCCGGCCTGAGATGTAGCTGCAGCAAAGGAAAGCAACCCTGCATGAGCCAGAGTGGTGTACATGCTCATGAACTGTGCCAAAGTCTCATGAAGAGCTGGAGTAGTAGTAACAGTAGGTGTGTCAGGTGCCCGGACTCCGGCTGGAACTGCTGGTGGTACATCGGCGGCAGCTCACGCAGGTGTTCTGGCCACACTACGTGCGCGTCCTCAGCCTCTACCCTGGACCCGGCCTCTGACGGCTGCAGCAGGGGGCGCGGGTGCCTGATCATCTCGGGTAGCACATGTCCTCACCATATATGAGAGAATAGAAGATAAAAGTTTAGAATTTTTGATGTCAAAAATATCGCACGACAAGGAAATCAAATGGAGTGAAATTTTCCTGACAGTTACATAGCCTCTCGTAGATAAGTACAGATGTCTTTGTACCGATCAGCGAGACTCTAATAAATCGGTTAGTGATCCATGACTCCTATGCACTTAGAGCTCTAATACCAACTTGTCACAACCCCAGTTCGCCCTCCGTGAACTGTCGTAATGGAACCTAGTTTCTACGACTAGGTAAGCCTAACAAATGCGGAAAATAAACGAAACTTGCGAAAGAAATAATTAAAAGCCAATATAATCGAATGAGACAGTATTTAAAATGCCACTTGGCATATACAACACAACTTCTTAGAATCTAATACACTTTCCCAAAACCCAAAAACTCATGGAACCACAAGCTTTTGAATATCTAACAGTGTCTAACTCCAGAATATCTAACAAAGAAAAGAAATATAGAAAGGCTAATCTTTAAAAGCGAGAATAGAATGGGACTCCTCGATCTGCGGACGCGGCAGATGTACCTCGAAATCTTTAGAGCAGACGCCTCGCCTCAAGGGTGGTAGGACTCAGTCGACTTACCTGGATCTGCACATGAAAAACATGCGCAGAAAGGGCATGAGTACACTACAGCGGTACTCAAAAAGTGTCAAGCCTAACCTTGGTCGGGTCGTGACGAGGAAGGTTAGGGCCCTACTGAGGTTAAGTAAAATATAAAGTTCAACAGTGTAGAACAGAACAATATAAATAAGTACAACAATAAAAGTAACACAAGATATAAAGGGGCAACAACAACTATTACAGAGACAAGGTAAACACAGAGAGAAATACGGTTCAACACCAAAATAAAACTCGGGGATCTCCCAGGATACCGTCATCTAGTCCCAAATATACATATCTAATGGATCTCCCGGGATCCCGTCCCGTAGTCCAACTCATAGTGCGTGGGGATCTACCAAAATATCGTTCCGTAGTCCCAATCTAAATACCCAGTACTGGGGGAATCTACCAGGTGCATTCTCGTAGTTCCATATAACTGTGTAGGGGGATCTACTGGAATCCCACATTCGTAGTCCCAAAATAAACAAACAAGGAGGAGCTACCGAAATCTCACATCTGTAGTCCCAATATAAATACACAGCAGCAACAGGAAAATATACAGATATGGCAAATTTCATATTAAGGCAAACAAGTGATTCTAGCCTAGCGTGCTGCACAGAATTCAGGTAAGGCAGTTTGAGCAAATAAAGCAATTAAGTCACTTAGACATGCTTTCCTAAGCTAACAACATGCTTCATAGTGTAGGTAATAAAAATAGGAAAGGAAACATATTAGTAATTACTTAATGAAAATTGAATTTCCAACAATTATCAATAGTACGCACTCGTCATCTCACGTACAAGGCATTTCAATTACCAAATATACCAAATCCTAAGGGGAAGGTCCCCCACACAAGGTTAGATAAGCCACTTACCTCGAACTGGCTCAAAATCAACTCGAAACCACGTTCTTTCCACGAATACTCGACTCCAAATGGCCCAAATCTATTTAATTCAATTTCATAATGTAAACAACACTTCAAGTAACTGATTCTACAAAGAAATTCTAAGCTAATACACAAAATTAGGTAAAATGACCAAAATGCCCCTCGGCCCACGTCTCGGAATCGTGTAAAATTTATATTTTCAGAATCCTCACACTCTCACGAGTCTAACCATATTAAAATTATCCCAATCCGATGTCAAATCCCCAATTAAAATTCAATTTCTTGGTCTAAGAATTTTTCCTCCAATTTCCACCAAAATTTCGAAATTAAAGGATGGATTTAAGTGTAGATTCATGGAAATTAGTCTAAACCGAGTAGGAATTACTTACCCAAATAGCCCAGGTGAAAATCTCTTCAAAAATCGCAATCTCCCGAGCTCCCAAGTCCAAAAAATGAATTATGGCTCAAACCCACGATTTTGGGTTTTAAAAAAATCTGCCTAGGGATTCCCTTAATCGCGAACGTGGTCAAACCTTCGCGTTCACGAAGCACAAATTAACGTTGACCATTTTTCCTTCTTCGCGAATGCGTCCCCTTCTTCGCGAACTCGAAGGCTCAGCTCCCAGCCCATCGCGAACGCGGGGCCTCCCTCGCGAACGCGAAGGACAAATCTTCAGCTCCACATCCTATCCCTTCGCGAACGCGAAGAACAACTGGTCCGTAACACACTAGCAGTTTTTCTGCAACTTCAAACATCAAGAAATGGTCCGGTTAACCACCCGAAACTCACCCGAGGCCACCGGGACCTCAACCAAACATAGCAAAATATCATATAACCTCATTCGAACTTGTTCCAACCTTCGGAATGCACAAAACAACATCAAACCACCTATTTCTCATTGGATTCAAGCCTAAGAATTCCAAAATTCTCACAATACACTTTCGATCAAAAAGTCTATCAAACCTTGTCCGAATGACCTAAAATTTTGTACACACGTCACATTCAACACTACGGATCTACTCCAACTTCCGGAATTCCATTTAGACCCTCGGATCAAAATCTCACTTTCAGACCGGAAACTTCAAAAATTTAACTTCCGGCATTTCAAGCCTAAATTAGCTACGGACCTCCAAAACACAATCCGAACACACTCCTAAGCCCAAAATCACCTAATGGAGCTAACGGAACCATCGAATTTCCATTCCGAGGCCGTCTTCACACTTTTCTGACTACGGCCAACTTTCCAACACTTAAGCTCTCATTTAGGGACTAAGTGTCCCAAAATTCTCCGAAACTCAAAATCGAACATCCCGACAAATCAAAATAGCAGAAATAAACTTGGAAAAAGAAGTTAATAGGGGATCGGGACATTAATTCTTAAGACGACTGGCCGGGTCGTCACACGTAGTTGGGACACAGACAAGTAAAATGTACTCAAATAAGGAAGACGATGTTAACTCAATCGATCACATCATTTTGATACACAATTCCAAAAATCTCAAAACTCGATGTCTCATATCATAACCTCAATTTCCAAACCTTTAGCACACACGGCACCTTGTGCCCACATATTCCTATCTCACTTTGCACAACGTCATCTTCATGCTACTCAGTACATAGGGGTTATAACCAATGTAATTAAGATGTTCAAGAGTCTCATTTATATAACATATAGTAGATTACAGCTTCTAAACCAATTAGGAAATCAGCAAAAAAAGATGAAGCTATTTTAGAAATCATTTGAATAAATAAAATACCCTTTTCAAATAAAATACAACATCGAATGAATTATTACCTTTAATATAGGATTTAATAAATTAAAACTTAGTAGAAATTCCTTTTTAAGTAAGATTCGATATCATCGAGTTAAGAAAATTTAATTGAGAAACTAATTAAAATAGAATATAACATTTATAGGAGTTTGAATTATTGAAAGGTGAATATATACACGGCGAGTTCAAATTTAAAAATCATAAATTGCAGTGTAGTACTAATTGTAAGCACATGATTTTTGCTTCACGGACAATCACTCCAAAAGAAAACAAAAATAGTGACCAGTGACCTCGCTGTGCAAATTTTCAATTTTTCATGACATGTACTGCTAGTCATTTGTGGTTCGGTCCATTCTGCATTTAATCTTATCGATCAAAATACAAAGTACGTCTGTCATGGTAATTAAACCGTAATTCGGTCGTTGAAAGAAAATTCAAAATATATATATATGCATCGTTCGTTCTAGGTTGTGATTTAACTTACTTAAATATTTTTGTGATAATTGTGTTAAAATGTTACATTGTTTTTTGTTTTAATTTCATTGTTTTTATTATTTCATTTTTGGTTTTAAAATTAGAAAAAAACAAAAGAAAAGAGTGAATGAAAATCAGTTTGGGCCCAAGAAATGTAACAAAAATAGGCCCAAAACCGGCACACCAGTCCAGTCCAAGTCCGGCCTGCCCAAGTACGGACCCAAACGACGTCGTTTTAGGGACGGTTAATCTGAGCCATTCATCTCCATTAATCCGATGGCCCTTATTGGCCCTCGTGACCCGATCCATTCCCATTTTAACCGACCCCCTACTTAACCAAACGGCACCGTATTGTTGAGCTTCCCCAATCCTGACCATCAATTGTAATCAATCCAACGGCCAGGATTGAATCACCCTCCCCATATATAAACCTAAGCTAACACCCCGCGCCCCCTATCTGAACCCCCCTCCATTCATCGTCTTCACCAAACACTGAAACCCCCCCCCCCAAACCCTAGCAGCCGCCCTGATTTCCCTTTCACCAGAACCCGGCGGCATGAACGCCGATGACCACCTCCTGAACACCCTAGGACCCCCTCACTCTCCTGAACATGGATCTATTACCCCCTAGCCTCGAATCACCTTCCTTCATCTCGAATCTTCATTTGAAGATTCGAGTCGAACCCGGACCTATACCAAACCTCACCATCTTCGTACCAGACACTCCCCTAACCTCCCTCGTGACCAAACCAGGCTTGGTTTGGTCCGAATCTACCTACAACTCCCAAAAACCAGATCTGAAGACCCAAAACCTAGAACACGAATAGCCTTGGAATCCGGCCGGTCTTAACAGGGGTTTGAGGTCTAATAGACCTTAATCAAGGTGTTCTTATGTGAGAACACCCTAATTAAAGTTTGTTCGGCCTCAAATGGTCGAAGCTAAGTCGGATTTGGGTCAGTTTGGTTTAAACTCTTTCAGTAAGTTTTCCCTTCTCTTTGTTTTAATTTTGATTGAGTTGTTAGCATGCTTTGTTGTGACTGTGTGTTATTGTCTGATAATTTTCTTAATTTCTTCCATCTCTGTCAAAGACCTTTTTATTTGGTCGATTGTTTTCTGTGTATGTTCTGAATATATTCTGTGATATACATGTTCGATTAGGATAGTCGTCGCATAAATAATTCATATAGGTTCCCAGTAATTGAACAAAAGTTGTCTGATGCCTTTTGGGTCCCTGTACGTATTGTTTATGTGAACGATTGATTATTACCTGTTGTATTTAGTATAGTCAACTCGATAAACATCGTCGATTGGTTTTCTATAACTAATTGATCAAATGAACTAATAATGTCACATGACTAATCGAACCATGTCACTAACTGAATGCCCGACACTGTTTAAAATGGGTTTGTTTGTATTACAAAACGACTGAAAAGATTCAGCCCATGGGCAGTTCTGAATTTGAACTTTCAGAAGTTCAAAATGCACAGATGCTGCAATGGGTTTAGGGCAGTAATAATCAAGGTTTAACAGGGGTAGTCTGGGGTTTGAAAAGAACAGAAAAGCTTAGTTTAAATGAGCTGACAAGTAGGGTACTAAATTGGGATTAAACTAATACCAATGGGGAACAAGACACAAGAGTATGAGGTTTAAAATGAATACTTAAATGAACCCATAACTCTTGAACAAAAGGAATAAGCCAAGCGTGGGGAACAAAGGGCTGGCATCAAAAAGATGCTTAGGCGTGGGATTTAATAGGTATGGGCAGTCTGCAAATTGACAGGATCCAGGCAGCTTGACTGCACTGTTTGTTTGGCTTATAAATAGGCCATTTCAGAACTTAAAAGGGGCTGGAAATTTTAGTCTTGAGAGAGGTCTTGTGAGTTGAAGAAAACTGAAAAAATATAAGGAAATTTCCAGAAACACTGTAACCAAACACTGTCTGAAAACTACAGAAGAATTCATATTGGTCAAGCTGTCTTGGCCAAGTTCTGTTGTTTGCCCTGATTGAGCTGCTTGTGATTGTTGAACTGCTGGTGTTGCTGCATCGAATACTCTGTTATTTCTGTTGTTTCACTACTCTTTTCTGGGATTACTTGTTTGGTGCTCGACCATCTGTTGGTTTTCTTTGTTCTGGAAACTGTTGCTGGTCGTCTGTGGACTGTGGAAAACACTTGTGGTTGTTGGTTTGTTGCTGTGTTGTTGCTGTGTATCTGTTGTTGCTGTGTTTGTTGCATACTGCCCAGCTGATCATTCCTTTCTTCTTTTGTCCTCTATACCAGGTACACAACCAATACACTGTCAAATGTACTTGGAAAATTGAGCATGAATACAAAAAGAAAAGACCTGAAGTTGACTTTCATACATAGATTGTTACATTAGATATCATGTACTGTATAATAATTTTCATTCCTGTGTTGACAATAGAAGTAGCTTGTATGCCCAGTGTATATCAATATAGATTAGCTGAATGATAGTTTATATATGTATGCTGATAGGTGAAAATATTCCCAATGAAATAGGTTGTATCTTAGACTTAGTTTTACTTTGTAGTATGTCCTTTAATGTAGGCCAAGCATGAAAATCGTACTCTATTAGTTAAGTTCTTTCCTTTCTGATAAACTGCTTCATATAACTGGTAAACCATGTTTTAAGACAAAGAACACGGAGACTGCAATCTCAACCTCACGAAGGTCGAGCCCGGGTCGAAACAGACCAAGCAGGCCTGCATCGAACAAACAATGGCCCAGGTCTGGTCCATCACGCATGGGCTGGATTTGGGCCCTTAATTTTTGCTCGGCCGACTGTGTACGTGGCCGTGCTTCTGATTTTGTGCAAGCACTCGGAATTCTGTATAGATAACTTGCAAGCATGTAATTAACTAGGGCTATCTACTGTTTTCAATTAGTAGAGACAAACGCAACAAGAAACGTAGTTGCTATAGGATATCCTTTTAAAATAAGGACGAGATGAGCCTCGACAAAAAATAAAGAAAAACACACAAATTGCGGGGCCCTTGTTAAATATATATATGTTGAAGCATTCAGTCCCTAAGGTGGGTCGTTTAGCAAATCTCACGACCCTCCCGGAATAATAACGCGATAGCCTCTTTAAGCGCGTATTTAATAATTTTACCTTCTTAAATTCGGGTGTGAATTTATATGACCCAAATCCAAATCTCGACGGATTCGAAATGTGTTTCTAATCACGGGTACATTGATTGTGACGTGGTTCGAGATGCGTGTCCATAACGTTGTAAATTCCTTTTAAAAACAAGAATGAGACGAGCCTCGACAAACAAAATGTACAAAAGTTGCGGGGCCCTCTAAATGTATGTATATATCAAAGTATTTAGAATTCGGGATGTGCCGTTTAACGAATTTTTATGACCTTCCCCAAAATAACGAGATGCTAGTTGCTTTATGCGCGCCTTTAATAATTTATTTTCCTTAATTCGGGTGCACATTTATGTGACCCAAATCCAAATCTCAACCGAGTCGAGATATATCGATAACCACGGGTGCATTGATGTAACGTGGTTCGAGATATGTTTTCACGACGTTGCAATTCTTGTAAAATAATAATAACGACAAAAGCAGTCAAAAGTTAAAATTTGCACATATGTTCAATTTGTATAAAATCAGATAATCAAGCCGAATATAACAGTTGAGCGACCGTGCTAGAACCACGGAACTCGGGAATGCCTAACACCTTCTCCCGGGTTAACAGAATTCCATATTCGGATTTCTGGTACGCAGACTGTAATATGGAGTCATTCTTTTTCCTCGATTCGGGATTAAAATTGGTGACTTGGGACACCCTAAATCTCCCAAGTGGCGACTCTGAAATAATTAAACCAATCCCGTCTCGATTGTCCTTTAATTGGAAAAACTCCCATGCACCCTCGCGGGTGCGTAAAAAGGAGGTGTGACAGCTCTGGCGACTCTGCTGGGGAATGATTTTACCCAGAACCACTGGTTCAGGGTTCAAGAATTCGAGCTTAAAATAACTGTTATAGTTGGCTTTATTTTTATCTGATTTTTACATGCTTAGTGTGCTAAATGATGCTTTTACCGCTTTAATATTATCTGAATTGTGTATATAAAACTGTTGCGAAACCCTTCTTCTTTCTGAGTCTTCTAAATTTATGGTGTACACGTGCGCGTGACCCACCTTTCTGTTAGAAGTCATACCAAATAAGACGAAGTTGGGACAAGTAACTAGGCCGGGTAGACTTTCGTGCTCCCGGTACGTTACCCCCACTTCGGCTCAAACTGTCCGCTTGAGTAAGCCAGGTTTAGAACAATACGCCTCAGGTTTTTACCTAGAATAACTCAGCCATGTACCGGATCCCTAGTAGGAACGTCTATTTGCATCATGTACATCCGACCTTGGAGACTCAACACAGGGGTTGGGTCTGTCTAGGACAGGTGAACCCGAAATAAAAAGATCATCCTGATGCATCCTACTTCCTACCTGTGCATTCATTTGCCTCGAACATGCTTGTTGACCGGCTTAAATGAAATCATGGTGAGAACTGAGGAATAAAATGGGTTGTGTTTTTTTTTAAAAAAAAAATATATAAAAAATAAAAATAAAAATAAAAATAAAATATAGTTTAAAATCTTGAAATAAAGGTATTTAATCTTGAAAATAGTTTGAAAAATTTCCAAAATAGTTCTAAATCTTGAAAATAGTTTTAACTGAAATGATTAGAGTATATTTTCAAAATGAGTCTTGACTTTATTAAATTAAATTTCAGATACAAAATGAGCACCACACAAAACCCCTCATCCACAAATTCAGAAGAGTTTCTATTCCAGCTTCAAATGTGGTGGTGTGAATTAGGCGAAGATGGTCAAAAGTGGGTCATCAAGCATTTGGGAAATCACCCGGATATTATGAAAGTTAAACCCCGTGATGATCGGATTGCAGCATTAGTAACTTTTTGGGACCCTGTTCACAAAGTCTTTCGTTTCTCTGACTTCGAGCTCACTCCTACATTAGAGGAGATAGCTGGATATGTTGGTTTAAGGAATCAAAGCTTGATATTCACAAAGGCTCCCTCGGTACATCGATTCTTCGGTCTTCTGAGCATCAGCAGTCAAATCAGGAAAAGCAATGTCATCAATGGATGTTGTTCTTTCAACTTTTTGTATTCAAGGTTCGGAAAGTCAGATGGGTTCAAAATTCATGAGAAAGGCCTTACTAACAAGCAAGACAAAGATGCATGGCAGGTTCACCGTCGCTTCGCCCTCATGGTGGCTTTTCTAGGAATCATGGTCTTCCCAAACAAAGAGCGAACAATCGATATTCGCACTGCAAAGGTTGTGCAAATCCTCACCACCAAAGAAAACCACACCCTTGTCCCCATCATTCTCTCAGACATTTATCGGGCTTTAACTTTATGTAAAGCAGGAGCGAAAGTCTTCGAATGATGCAAAATTCTATTGCAAATGTGGGTGATGGAACATCTCCAACAACAGCCCAAGATCATACAGTATGGGCCAAGCAACGATAATTGCATCGAGGGTTATGAGGAAAGAGTAAAAAATTATCAGGTTCCCGAAGGGACAGAAGCATGGGTATCTCATCTAAGGACTTTAACGGCAAATCAAATTGAATGGACTTTGGGATGGCTCCCAATGAGGGAAGTGATACACATGTCAACCTCAAATAGTTATCTGCTACTATTGGGATTGAGAAGCATCCAGTCGTATGCGCCATTAAGAGTCCTAAGACAACTAGGGAGATATCAAGTAGTTCCTGATGATGAAGATTTGAGTACGCAAGAAATCGAATTGCACCCAGAAGCCACTATTCCTGAGGCTCTGCTCCAGCAGATGTGGAATGGATGTCGATACTTGAAAAGTGATACTCAAGTCCCAGACACATCAAAGGGTGAGATAAATCCTGGATATGCAAGGTGGTTCGAGAAACGATCTCGCGTGGATGATGTACCAGAACCTGAGCTAAGAAGACCAACCAAAAGACCCCATATTCAAAGCTTTAATGATAAAATCCAAGAGCGGTTGTTCTGGGGAGAAAAAGAAAAGGGGTACAAAGCAACTATCCATGCCCTAAAGGAAAATCTAAGGAACCTCAGTCTGGAGAAAGATTTGCAAGCACAAGAAGCTGAAGGCGAGAAGAAAAGTCTAGCCTGTGAGAATGAAAGTCTTCATGCTCGATTTCTGAGAATGAAAAAGGCTTCTGAAACGCCAATGAGGAATTGGAAGGATCAAAAAACCATCGCCAATCTTTTTGAAAGAATGCAAGATTATGATTCCGTTCTTGCTGCAAATGAAAGGGCGTTGAGCAAAGCAAAAGAAAGGATCCAACAATTAAACGAAGAATCCGGATCTGATAAGGAACGCCAAAATAGGCAATCCGAGAAAGACAGGGCACAATTCAAGAAGGAAAAAGACCATTGGATACGATCAGAAGACCAACTTCGTGCACAGCTAGAAGAGGCAAGAAGGTACAGAGATCATCAACAAGCAGACATTGACAAAGAAAGAGCGCAGGCGAGACTAGAGCAGGCCAGACTTCGAGCTCTACTAGAGTCAGCCCTAGATCGTGAAGACCGTATTAGAGATATAGCCACCACTCGCCAGCAGCAATTGCAGAATCAAGGCCAACATCTCCAAGATTTCAGAGCACAGATCCACGACCTGGCGGTCTACACCTCTCAAAGTTATGTAAACTGCCAAGGAATGGATTATGAAAGGTTTACAGAGCATGCACCCACTTTTGCCCGTCATCTAGCAGTGGAGTTGGAAAGGATGTATCGTACGTTGGGAGGTCATCCAGGTCAAGCCCCGCCTTGAGCAAAAGATCTAATAATTTACAACACAAGTGGAAAGTGGGGCACGTTGTGAGATGTTAAGAATTGTATCTTTTTATTTCGATTTAAATGTGTGTATTTCAAGACATTTTCTTACAAAAGTTTTCAAATGTAATGTTTGTTCATCTTTTTATAAATGAAAATGTTAGCCTCATGGCAGAACTACGCCTGGTCTGATTCGCGCGGGGACGTGATACGTAGGCAATCCCCATAAGATTCGACCGCTTTAATAAATAAAGAAAAGAAAAAAACAAAAATAACAATAAAAGGACAAATGAGCAAGCCGGGATGATGCATGTTGTTCGAAGCAAAGCATGTAGAAACGGTTAACTGCCTAGGAGCATGGTATCCTTTATGTGTTATGATCAAATCTGTTAAACTCTAACGCTAACAAAGTTTGTTGTTGTCTGATCCAGACAAGTTAGTTGTTAAAAAACTCTGGCAACACACTCCTATCAAACCAGATCCAAAGGACCGATAGCAACAAGCATGACTACTTCAGAGAATAGTAATGAGGAAGAGAGGCCGATGAGCCAGTTGTTAAAAGAAGCGATGGAAAAGATTGAAAGGATGGGACTAGAGATGAATGCAATGCAGCTAGCCATAGCCAAAACACAAAAGAGCCCTGAAACACTGGGACACATGCTAGAATACCCTCACTCCAGCCCTTCCACAAGCCGCCCAAATCCCCTTTATCATCAAGAAAGAAGCCCGCATGATTCCCAAGCTCCACCACCCCATCAACCTCTCCCAACACCCAACATTCCCATTTTTGTGGGACCAACATCAGCCCCTTTGCAAAGAACGACCAGTGAGCCATTGTTTCAGGCTCACGATACACAATACTATCCCCCCGAGCCTACGTTTCACGCTCCCGAGCCACAGGCTTACAATCCACATTTGGAAGTGCCGGCAGAGATTGAGAAGCCGGTCAAGGCCCCTGAACAGGATGAGGTATTGAGAAAGTTCAAAAGCCTGGAGCAGTCCTTCAGGAACCTGCACGGTTTGGGCAACCAGGTCAGCGTAGCATACAAAGATCTGTGCCCTTTCCCAAACGTCCAACTCCCGGCTGGGTTCAAGATGCCTAAGTTTGATTTATATGAAGGGCACGGTGATCCCATGGCACATTTGCGGGGATTCTGTAGCAAAATGAGAGGGGCAGGCGGCAAGGATGAGCTGCTGATAGCTTATTTCGGCCAAAGTCTGAGCGGATCTGCACTAGAATGGTATACCAGGCAGGATTCCAGCAGGTGGTACACGTGGGATGATCTGGCGCAGGCTTTTGCAGGTCATTTCCAGTACAATCTCGAGATAGTCCCTGACCGTCTCACATTATTGAGAACTGGGAAGAAACCCGGGGAAAGCTTTCGCGAGTTCGGATTCCGTTGGAGAGAACAAGCAGCTAGAGTCGATCCTCCCATGAGAGAGGGAGAGATGGTGGACTATTTCTTACAAACATTGGATCCAACCTACTTTGGCCACTTGGTGACAACAGTTGGAAAATATTTCAACGAGGTGGTCAAAATAGGGGTCATGATAGAAGAAGGTCTGAGGTCTGACAAAATCTTGAACTATTCGGCACTCAAGGCCACAACCCAGGCTATTCAAAGCGGCACGGGAGGTGCGCTGAGAAGAAAGAAAGAAGAGGTTGCGACGATCGAGGCAGGCAGTTGGTCCAGGGCTGGCCGGCCACACTACAACCAACCCACTCCTCACAGGTCAAACTACCCATACAACCCACCACAAAATTTCTATCCACCTCGAGAACCACATTGTTTCGTACACCAGGCCCAAGCATACACTCAGCCTCCGGTTCGCCTGCAATGGCGCACGCAGGCTCCCCAGAACATATATGCACCACCACAAAACACCTACCCTCCACCGAGGGCGTATAGAAACCCTTCAGGGGCAAGCTTTCGGGGAAATCCAGATGCTAGGAATGACAGGTTGCGGAAACAGAGAACTTTCACAGAGTTGGGAGAAACCTACACCGCTTTGTTCCACAAGCTGAGGCAATTGGGTTTGGTTAGTCCTGTCCAGACTCGAGAACCAAATCCCCCACCTCAGAATTTGGATCGATCAATAAGTTGTGAATACTGCTCAGGGATGCTCGGGCACGATACCGAGAAGTGTTGGAAATTGAGGCATGCCATACAGGATCTTATTGACACCAATAAGATCGAGGTCCAGACACCGAAGGCTCCTAACATCAACCAGAACCCACTACCAGCGCACCACGAGACTCACATGATTGAGTTGGTATATGAGGGAGGAGAGTTGAGAAAACCCTCACAAACAGTGATGATGATCCAGGCCGCCCCGAAAGAAGTCTCAACCAGTGGAGGAACGAGTGTACAGTCACAGGGAGAAGGCGTCAAGCCGGTAGTGATATTGGGAAAGAGCCCGTCCGCCATAACAAGCAAACCCGAGCCAAACAAGCTGGTAATATCAGGGATTCCGCCCACACCTGATGTTGTATTAAAGGGGGCACATAGAGAACTGGTCACCATAAAGCCTATAGTCCAGCTGCCGATGATTGATAGCAAGGCTGTACCTTGGAAATATGAAAAGGCGGTGGTGATGTACAAAGGAAAACAGGTGGAAGAAGTCAGTTGTGAAGCGCAAGGGCTGACACGATCAGGTCGTTGTTTTGCTCCGGTGGAGCTAAGAAGAACCAACCCAGTTGCAACCAAGAAACCTGTGTCCGAAGAAGAGGCTGGGGAGTTCCTGAGGAAGATGAAAGTGCAGGACTACTCCGTGGTCGAACAGCTGAAAAAACACCGGCCCAGATCTCACTGCTGTCATTACTAATCCATTCTGAGGAGCATCGACGGGCTTTAATGAAGATATTGAACGAAGCTCATGTACCCAATGAGATTTCTTTAAACCACCTGGAAACCATTGCCAACAAGATTTTCGAGGTGAACAGGGTAACATTCTCAGATGATGATCTGCCGGTGGAAGGTACGGAGCATAATAAAGCTCTATACCTAGCTGTCAAATGTGAAGACTCGGTGGTAACTCGAGTATTGGTGGATAACGGCTCAAGCGCCAATATTTGTCCACTATCTACCCTGAACCAGTTAAAGATCGACCACGGAAGGATCCACAAGAACAGTATCTGTGTCCGAGGGTTCGACGGAAACGGAACAGCCACTGTGGGGGATGTTGTACTTGAACTGACTATTGGTCCAGTCCTGTTTGCCATGGAATTCCAGGTGTTAGACGCCACAGTATCTTATAACCTGCTGTTGGGACGACCATGGATTCATGCAGCCAAAGCGGTGCCCTCCACCCTACATCAGATGGTGAAGTTCGAGTGGGAAAGACAAGAAGTCGTGTTACACGGCGAGGATACAACATGCACCACGGGCGGAGCCATTGTACCTTTCATAGAGACCGCTGATGACAAAGGTCCTTGGGTCTACCAGATTTTCGATACAGGGTCGGCCGACAAAATTTCTGAAGGAGAAATCATCCCGCACCCTAGGGTAGCTGCCGCAACAATCATGATGGTCTCAGAAATGCTGGGTAATGGATTCGTGCCGGGAAAGGGCCTAGGAGTCAAGCTTCAGGGGATTGTCCAACCTATCACCTTGCCTAAAAATCTGGAAACTTTCGGATTGGGGTTCAAACCAACCGCAGCAGGTAGGAAGCAAGCGCGAGAAATGAAGAAGAGGGTTTGGTTTCTGCCTAAGCCGGTGCCACGTCTCTCAAGGTCTTTTGTCAAAGCAAATGCCAAGAGGTTTCCAGTCCCGAAGATCCTAGGACCGTTGATTGGTATGGATGGGGACATGAATCAGAGTTTTGAGAGGCTATTCGCTGATGTAAGTATGGTAGAAGCTGGAGAAGGTTCCAGCAGAACAGAGATACAGTTTGTGGGGCCTGAGGCCAAAACCAACAATTGGACAGTTACTCCTCTTCCTGTCCGAGGGGAGTCTTGGTAGTAGGCTTTGATTTATGTTTTGTGTGTTTTGTTTTGTCCGGATTATTTTAGGGTGTAATCCAAATTTTACTTTTGTTTTGTAAAAGTGTGAACCCTTTTATCCCGCAAATTTAATAAAGTTCTCTCCTTTTCCCTATTTTAATTTTGTTTTGTTCTTTTCCTTTCTGAACAGTTCTATTTTTATTGGTTCTAATGACATGGCATGCACAGCGGATATTCAACATAGTCTAATAAATCAATCTGAATCTGACTCAATGATGCAAGAGGTCGTTTGTGAGGATGAATCTGAATGTGATGAAGGTGAAGCCTTCGAAGAGATAAACCGAGAACTATGCCAATTTGAAGAAAAACCCAAGCCTAACCTAAATGACACTGAGGCTGTAAATCTAGGAGACGCTGATAACGTCCAAGAAACCAAAATCAGCATCCACATTAAGCCGAAGGTCAGGGAAGAATTGATCAAAACCCTCATGGAATTCAAGGATGTTTTTGCATGGTTATATGACGATATGCCTGGATTAAGCACCAATTTAGTGGTTCACAAATTGCCCACTGACCCAGCATACCCCCCGGTCAAGCAAAAACTAAGGAAATTTAAAACAGAAATGAGTGTAAAAATCAAAGAAAAGGTGATTAAGCAGTTGCAGGCAAAGGTCATTCGGGTCACTCGATATCCCGAGTGGTTGGACAATGTGGTACCAGTCCCAAAGAAGGATGGAAAAATCAGGGTGTGCGTCGACTACCGCAACCTCAACAAAGCAAGTCCCAAGGACAATTTTCCGTTACCCAACATTTACATCCTGATCGATAATTGCGCTGGGCGCGAGATCGGATCCTTTGTGGATTGCTATGCGGGTTGTAAGCACGTGATTTTTAACCCTCCCCGAGAATTTTCACATTTTTAGCGTGAATATGTGAAATTGGGTCTAGTATAGCTATTTTAACTATTTTTATTTTATTTCATTGCAAAAAGAAAAATTACAAAAAAAAAAAAAAAAAAAAGTATATATATAAATTTTAGTTTATGTATCCCTCATAAACTTGAAAAAAAAAAAAAAAAATCAAAAATTGCACTTTATTTTTGTACTTTATATAAATTCAAAAATTACAAAAAATATAATTCTATTAATGTTTTGTAGTCGTTTTAATTTTGGAAAAATACAAAAAATATTACTTTTTATTTTTGTCTTTATTAAAAACGAAAATTACAAAAAATAGTTTTATTAATATTCTATAATCATTCTAACTTTGAAAAATACAAAAAATATTATTACTTCATATTTTATCTTAATATTTAAGAAAAACGAAAATTACAAAAAAATAGTTTCATTAATATTTTGTAGCTATTTTAAATCTTTAAAAAATATTTTAAAAATATATAGTTTTGTTGAATACTAGTCTTATTTTTGGTAGTTATTTTTGCTTACATAGGACTAGTTAAGCAACGTGTTCCTATTTCTCGGGTCCGGGCAAAAGAATAATATTCGGGTTTAAACTACCCGGTTTTAGGCCTAATTTTCGGACCTAGCCCATAATAAACAGTGTCCAGGACACATGGGGAACCCCACCACGCGTGGGGGACATATGCCTTGAACCCCACCACGCGTGGGCTCATTTTTCATGGCAAACCATGCCAAATACACGGACTACACATTTGACAAAGGGAGGGATTTTGAGAATTTTGAAAAAAAAAAAAAAAAAAAAAAATGTACTGTTTATCTTCTTCTTCTTAAGAAGAAGAAGCAGAAGAGAACGCAAGGAGGAAAAAGGAAAAAAAAAGAAACGAAACCTAGAGAGGAAGAACGGAAAAAAACCAGTGACCACACGGACCCTCCTCCTCCCAGCTCCACCATCGTCACCTTCCCCCAGCCCGCGAGCTCCAGCTCCATCTCCGCCTCGCCTGCGTCGACCAAACGACACCTCCAAACGACCACAAACCCAAACCAGTCCAACCCCGTCTCCTCCCAAACTCCTCCGAACGACCACCATCGTCGTTACCATCTCCGCCATCGTCGACCACCATCAACACTCCATTAACGAACCAGTCCAGCATCGTCAGTCCGGCACCCCCACGCACCATCTCCATCGACCTACTGTCACAAACGCCCGCCTCCATTAACGCCGGCACCCCTACTATCGAAAACCACCAACTTCACGTCCAAAACCACCAACATCACCAAACGTCCGACTCCCTCACGTCAGCTTCCCGTCATTGCAGCCTCATCGCCTTGCCCAAGCGATCCCTTCTGCTTTAACTCCTCGTGTCGATCTGCGGCGTCGAAAAGAATAGAACCAGCAGTCAGCCAACGCCTCGGGTCGTCGACAGTCTTGGTCCGAGTCTTCTGTTTCAGTCCGTTGAGGTCGTCTCTTGTTCGTCGAGGTCCGGTACGTCGAGGTTGTTCGTCGAGGTCGATATAGAGGGTTGGCCCGTGGCTCTATCCATTTTCTGTTTTTTTTCAGGTTAGTAAACCTCAAAGGGAAACGTTACGTTGAATGTTTGAGATGCAATATAAAATTGGTATGGAAATTTTCTGCCTATGTTTCACCGTATGCATTTTAGTTCATTTTGTGTTATGTTATTATTGTTTAATTGATGTCATTTGATTTAGTTGTATTAGTAGTCTCAAGATTAGTATTGTTATTATTTACGTTCAATGTGTTATGTTATTATTGTCTTAGTTTATTTGGACAAAATTAGTATTAGTGCATGTTGTTGCTACGCCCGAAACACTTATTCGCTTAACTTCTTTTATCAAATCTTGACAAGTTATAAGATTGTAGTTGGGAAGAAGCCGTAAGGTTTATCATTGTTAAAGGCGTAAAAATGGCATCCCTTTTGAAAAATATAAAAAAGAAAAAAAGAAAAAAATAATAATAAAAAATAATAATAAAAAAATAAGAATGAGATGAGCCTCGCCGAATAAAAATACAAATTGCGGGGCCCTCAGTAAATACTTGTTTAAAATTACTTAGAATTCAGGAGGGCCGTTTAGCGAATTTCGCGGCCTCCGCAGAAAATAATAACGCGATAGTCTCTTTAGGCGCGTGTTTAATAATTTACTTTCTTAAGCTCGGGTGTGCATTTCATGCGACCCAAATCCAAATCCTAAAACATCAAATAAAATATGTTTCGGATTGTGGGTGCATTTCATGTGACACAGTCCAAGGATATATTTTAAGCGATGTTCACATTCTTGTAAAAACAATAATAATAAAGCGGTTAAAAGATAAATTTGCACATAAGTTCATAGTGTATTAAAAATCAGATAAATAAGCCAAATATAACAGTTGAGCGACCGTGCTAGAACCACGGAACTCGGGAATGCCTAACACCTTCTCCCGGGTTAACAGAATTCCTTATCTAGATTTCTGGTACGCAGACTGTAATATAGAGTCATTATTTTCCTCGATTCGGGATTAAAATTGGTGACTTGGGACACCCTAAATCTCCCAAGTGGCGACTCTGAAATAAACAAATAAATCCCGTTTCGATTGTCCTTTAATTGGAAAAAAACTCCCTCTGCGCCCCCCGGGCGCGGAAAAAGGAGGTGTGACAGCTCTGGCGACTCTGCTGGGGATTAACCCAGAACCACTGGTTCAGGGTTAGAAATTCGAGCTTAGATAAATTGTTATATTTGGCTTTATCTGATTTTTTACATGTTTTGAGCCTAATGTGCTAAATGTTGCTTTTACCGCTTTGATATTATGTGAACTGTATATAAACTGTGCCGAAACCCATATCCTTTCTGAGTCTTCTAAATCATGAAGAAGGGTGTACTTCGTACGACTTCTTTTCTGTATAGTGTCAAATCCCAATTTAGAACGAGGTTCGGATAAGTTGCTAAGCCGGTGAAGCTTCTGTATTCCCGGTACGCTGCCCCCCCTCGGCTCGAGCTGTCCGCTCGGGTAAGCCAGGTCTAGAACAAACACCCAGGTTCTGAACCTAGTATAACAAAGCCACATGCCGGATCCCTAGTAGGAACGTTTATTTGCATCATGTGCATTTGACTTAGGGGACTCAACACAGGGGTTGGGTCCGTCTAGGACAAGCAACCTGAAAATAATAGACCATCTTATGACATCCTATGTGCTACATGTTGTATTCAGTCAAGGGCAAATGGGTCATTTGGTCATTTCCAGCATGATGTTATTTTAATCAAAGCATGAGGAACATTTGCGGAATCCAAGAAGCCTTGGAATTCCCTATGTCCCTCACGCTTGCTTTTTGGGAAAACACATGGGGAACATTTGTGGAATCCAAGAAGCCTTGGAATTCCCTATGTCCCCCACGCTTGCTTTTTGGGAAAACACATGGGGAACATTTGTGGAATCCAAGAAGTCTTGGAATTCCCATATGTCCCCCACGCTTCACATGTTGGGAAAAGCGCATGGGGAGCATTTGCGGAATCCAAGAAGTCTTGGAAATCGTTATGTCTCCCATGCCACATTTTTGAAAGAAATAATAAATATAAAAAATAAAATTACAAATAAAAACAAAGCAAGAAAATCCAAATTTTTTTTATGTTGTCATCATTTTCCACATATAAGAAAATCGTGAAAAAAAGGAGAAAATAACAGCATAGAAGTCTGAGTAGAGTCGAAACTCTGCCGAAATTTTGAAAATGAAAAAATGTCTTGTTAGTTTGTTATATTGAAAGCAAAGGGAAAATAAAAAAAAAATCATCATTGTTCTATCTGTTTTTTTTTAAGATTAAAGAAAATAGTTTGTTTTGTCATTAAATGAAAATGAAAAAGAGTTTGTTTTTTTTTAAAAAAAAAAAATGTTTCATTTTATGTTATTTTGTTTGTCTATGAAAATGCCAGAAATAAAAATAAAAAGAGTCCGGCGTTGAATGTGATTTTATTATTTGTTCCAAAATAAGTATATATATAATCCAAAAAAAAAATTCAAAAGAAAGTTCAAAATTCAAAAGATAAAATAGAAAAACAAATATTTTGATTCTTTTTTCGAAATTGAAAAGAAAATTCAAAATTCAAAAAAAAAAACATTTTGAGAAGCATTTCTTTTATTAAAAGCAAAATTCCGAAAAATATTTTCTTCTTCTTCTCTAGAATAAAGAAAAAGACCAAATGAAAATTCAAAATATATCTTAGAAGTGTTTCTTTTAAAAAGAAAATCAATCAAAAAATAATATTTCCTTGCTGCTTTTAAAGTAGTTCTTTTAAACGAAAAATCAAAAAAAAGTTAGTTCATCTGCTTATCATTATTTGCCTACTTATTCTTATTTGACCGAACTACGCGGGTTTGATTCTCACCGGATGTGAGATACGTAGGCAACCCTCATCGGGTCCAACCCCACCTTCTCAAAAAAGAAGGAATGTTTTATGTTTTTCGTTAATTTGTTTGTTTGTTATGAATGAAAAATAATAGTCTATTTGATTGTTGTGGGAAAAATAACAAAAACAAAAAATATAGAAAATGGAAAAGGGTCCTCTCAAAAATAGTTTATTCGCCCGAACTACGCGGGTTTGATTCTCACCGGATGTGAGATACGTAGGCAACCCTCATCGGGTCCAACTCCCCTTTCCATTTTACCAATAATGATATACCATAAAGCATATATGTACACACATGTATATAAATACATATACTGTTTGTTTTGTTTTCCAAGATTTTTGTTTAGAGTCAAAATAAAGGTTTCTGTTTTGGCCTAAAAGGTCACCTTAATAAATGTGCAGGATGAGCACAGAGAAAAATGAACCATTCTCGGCCCTCAGCGAGGTCCCCCTACAACTCCACATGTGGTGGAATGATTTGGAAGCCAATGGCAAAGAGGTAGTAGGAAGAATATTGGGAGGTTTTGTAAATTTGTTGGGCGTTAGGCCTAGGACAGATATTCTTGAAGCTCTAATACCATTTTGGGACCCAACCCGCAATGTATTCCGTTTTGTTGACTTTGAACTTTCACCAACACTTGAGGAAGTCGCCGGATATGCGGGATTGAATGAGAGGTTAAGAGGGCAATATTTGCTTTCGCCAAGGCCAGTGTCTCCGCATGCGTTTCTGGATCTACTAAGCATTAGTCGGAAGGTACAACATGACGATTTATCGAGAGGATATTGTGATCTCCATTTCTTGTATCAGCGGTACGGAACCCCGCAGGGTTTTGAGGAACCAAACCTTGGGTTAACTCACGGAGGGAACAGAAACAAATGGGAAGCAAGACGTACTTTGGCTTTTATCACAGCATTCTTGGGAGTCATGGTCTGTCCAAGGAAGGATAAAAAGATAGAGATAGGTCTGGTAGGGATGGCCGACGTGGCAATCAAAAGAACCAATAGTACTGTGGTTCCTTTGATTTTGTCCGAAATCTACCGGGCTCTGACTATATGCCGAGAAGGAGGCAAGTTCTTCCAAGGTTGCAACCTGTTACTTCAGCTATGGATGCAGGAACATCTCCATCACCGAGTAGGATACATGAACCACGGGTTGACCGAGAGGAATTGTATCAGCGGATTCAAGAAGCGCATGACAGGCGCCAGATTTCCTGAAGGCGCCGAAGCATGGTTTACACGGTTAAGGTCAACAACAGCTGACCAAATTGAATGGGCATTCGGTTGGTTGGCTGATACTGAGGTGATCTACATGTCGGCTGAAGAATGTCATGTTCTCTTAATAGGCCTTCGCAGCATCCAGCCATATGCCCCTCATCGGGTATTACGACAATTGGGCAGGTTTCAAGTAGTCCCTACTGACGAAGACATGAGCAAGCATGCCTTAGAATTAAGCCCGGGAGTCATATTCCCCGAGGGGAAGATTAGAAAACTGTGGCATGAATGTAGATTCTTGGAGCCCAAGACCATGGTGCGAGAACTAGCCAAAGGTGAGGTAGACCCAAAGTACGATGCTTGGTTCAAAGGAAGGTTTCAGATTCGGCAAAGACCTGCTAAAAGGGCACACGTCCAACACTTCACAGATGATTCGCAAGAGCAATGGGGATGGTTAAAAAGGGAGGAAGGTTACCGGGTTGAAATCGGGAAGCTAAAGCAACAAGTCGAAAGACTTACATTCGAGAACAATGTGCAAGCCGCTTCGGAGCAGGCTGAAAGAAACAAGCTAGCCCAAGAAAACCAAATCTTGAAGGCCCGCCTTCACCAAGACAGTAAGAGTGACGTTGACCGACAGAAGCGTCGCTCTGACGAAAGATTGATAGCAAGTTTGAGAAGTCAGGTCATCCAGAGCCAAGAAGAATTAGAACAATCAGAAGCATGCATAGCAAGGATGAAGGTCAGATGGGCAAGGCACACATTGGCCCGGAAGCAGCGTTTGCAACAGGTCATAAGGGATTATGAGATGAGCATCGGAATATTGAGGGAGACGAACTCCACTCTACATGATCGGATCGTCAAACAAGCACGAGATGCCCAAGCCGACAGAAGGCGATGTTACGATGCAATGACCAGAATGGAAAGACGAATGGAGATATTCCAGGATCAGCTTGCCAACAATGCGCAAACACTGGGGTTGAAGAACCGACAGATAAGGCATTTGTTCGCAGAAAGGGACAACATTCGAGGAAGGATCGACGAGATTGGGCATTACATCTACATGAGATGCCTGGCATGCGAGCAAATGCCTCGGAAGACCCTCCTTGTTTCCATCATGGGTTGCGTCCACCGAATCATGAATGAGTTGAAAGGTCTGCAGAGAGACCTCACACCAAGGGCCGCGGAAAGGCCGAATGATGCCTCGCGGGCCCCTAAGTTGGAAAATTAATCTTTGGTTGAGTCTTGTTTATTTGGTTTTGTTGTTTTTCCATATGTTGTTTTCTTTTCTTTTAGTCAAAACGGCTTAAGAACTGTGGAGTCTGTACTATTGCTATTCCTTGCTTGAAGTAATTTGTAATAGCAAAATTTTGAGAATGAATTTAACGATTTCACAAGAATTTTGTGTTTCTTTACTTTAAGGCAGAACTACGCCTGGTCTGATTCACGCGGGGACGTGATACGTAGGCAATCCCCATAAGATTCGACCGCTTTTAATAAATAAAAATAAAAATACAAAATAAAACACAGGGTTTCCCAAAGTACTTTAAAAATGGATGAATGAGCAAACCGGGATGACGTATGTTGTTTGAGGCAAGGCATGTAGAAACGATTAATTGCCTAGGTGCATTGCATCCTCTATGTGTTATGATCAAATCTGTTAAGCTCTAACACTAACAAAGTTTGTTGTTGTCTGATACAAGACAGTTAGTTGTTAAAGAATTCTGGCAACACATTCATACCAAACCAGATCCAAAGGACCGGTAGCAACAAGCATGACCACTTCTGAGAATAGTAATGAGGAAGAAAGGCCGATGAGCCAGTTGCTAAAAGAGGCAATGGAAAAGATTGAAAGGATGGGACTAGAGATGCATGCAATGCAGCTAGCCCTGGCCAAAACGCAAAAGAGCCCTGAGACACTGGGACACGTGCCGGAGTACCCTCACTCTGGCCCTTCCACAAGCCGCCCAAACCCCCTCTATCATCAAGAAAGAAGCCCTCATGATTCCCAAGCTCCACCACCCCATCAACCTCTCCCAACATCCAATATTCCCATTTTTGTGGGACCTGCATCAGCCCCTTTGCAGCGAACGACCAGTGAGCCATTGTTTCAGGCTCACGATACACAATACTATCCCCCTGAGCCTACATTCCACGCACCGGAACCACAGGTTTACAATCCCCATTTGGAAGTACCGGCAGAGGTTGAGAAGCCGGTTAAGGCCCCTGAACAGGATGAAGTGTTAAGAAAGTTCAAAAGCCTGGAGCAATCCTTCAGAAACTTGCACGGGCTGGGCAATCAAGTCAGCGTGGCATACAAAGATCTGTGCCCTTTCCCAGATGTCCAACTCCCGGCTGGGTTCAAGATGCCCAAGTTTGATTTATATGAAGGGCACGGTGATCCCATGGCACATTTGCGGGGATTCTGTAGCAAAATGAGAGGGGCAGGAGGCAAGGATGAGCTTTTGATAGCTTACTTCGGCCAAAGTCTGAGCGGATCTGCACTGGAATGGTATACCAGGCAGGATTTCAGCAGGTGGTACACGTGGGATGATCTGGCACAGGCTTTTGCAGGTCATTTCCAGTACAATCTGGAGATAGTCCCCGACCGTCTCACATTATTGATAACTGGGAAGAAACCCGGGGAAAGTTTTCGCGAGTTCGGATTCCGCTGGAGAGAACAAGCAGCTAGAGTCGATCCTCCCATGAGAGAGGGAGAAATGGTAGACTACTTTTTGCAGACATTGGATCCAACCTACTTTGGTCACTTGGTGACAACGGTTGGAAAATCTTTCAACGAGGTGGTCAAAATAGGGGTCATGATAGAAGAAGGTTTGAGGTCGGACAAGATCTTAAACTATTCGGCACTTAAGGCCACAACCCAGGCTATTCAAAGCGGCACGGGAGGTGCGCTAAGAAGAAAGAAAGAAGAGGTTGCCACGATCGAGGCAGGCAGTTGGTCCAGGGCTGGCAGGCCGCACTACAACCAACCCAGGCCTCACAGGTCAAACTACCCATACAACCCACCACAAAATTTCTATCCACCTCGAGAACCGCATTGTTCCGTACACCAAGCCCAGATATACACTCAGCCCCCGGTTCGCCCACAATGGCGCGCACCGGCTCCCCAGAACATATATGCACCACCACAAAACACTTACCCTCCACCAAGGGCATATAGAAATCCTTCAGGGGCAGGTTTCCGGGGAAATCCAGATGCCAGAAATGACAGGTTGCGGAAACAAAGAACCTTCACCGAACTGGGAGAAACCTACACCGCTGTGTTCCACAAGCTGCGGCAATTAGGTTTGGTTAATCCTGTCCATACTCGGGAACCAAATCCTCCACCTCAGAATTTGGATCGTTCAATCAGTTGTGAATACTGTTCAGGGATGCTCGGGCACGATACCGAGAAGTGTTGGAAGTTAAGGCATGCCATACAGGATCTTATTGACACCAATAAGATCGAGGTCCAGACACCGGAGGCTCCTAACATCAACCAAAACCCGCTGCCAGCGCACCACGAAGCTCACATGATTGAGTTGGTGTGTGAGGGAGGTGAATTAAGAAAACCCTCACAAACAGTGATGATGATCCAAGCTGCCCCAAAAGAAGTCTTAACCAGTGGAGGAACAAATGTACAGTCGCAGGGAGAAGGCGTCAAGCCGGTAGTAATATGGGGGAAGAACCCGTCCGCCATAGCAAGCAAACCCGAGCCAAGCAAGTTGGTAATACCAGGGATCCTGCCCACACCGGCAGTCATGTTGAAAGGGGTATGTAGAGAACGGGTGACCATAAAGCCGGTGGTCCAACTGCCAATGCTTGACAGCAGGGCTGTGCCCTGGAAATATGAAAAAGCAGTGGTGACATACCAAGGAAAACAGGTGGAAGAAGTCAGTTGTGAAGCGCAAGGGCTGACTCGATCAGGTCGATGCTTTGCTCCGGTGGAGTTAAGAAAAACAAACCCAGTGGCAACCAAGAAGCCAGTGTCAGAAGAAGAGGCTGAAGACTTCCTGAGGAAGATGAAAGTGCAAGACTATTCTGTGGTTGAGCAGCTGAGAAAAACACCTGCCCAGATCTCACTATTGTCATTACTCCTCCATTCCGAGGAACATCGTCGGGCCCTGTTAAAGATATTGAACGAGGCCCATGTACCCAGTGAGATTTCTGTAAACCACCTGGAAACCATTGCTAGCAAGATTTTCGAGGTGAACAGAGTGACATTCTCAGATGATGACCTACCGGTGGAAGGTACGGAGCATAACAAAGCTCTATACCTAGCTGTCAAATGTGAAGACTCGGTGGTAACCCGAGTATTGGTGGATAATGGCTCAAGCGCCAATATTTGTCCATTATCCACCCTGGACCAGTTAAAGATTGACCGTGGAAGAATCCGGGAGAATAGCATCTGTGTCCGAGGGTTTGACGGAAACGGAACAGCCACTGTGGGGGATGTTGTACTTGAACTAACCATTGGCCCGGTCCTGTTTACCATGGAATTCCAGGTGTTGGACGCCACGGTATCTTACAACTTGCTGTTAGGACGACCTTGGATTCATGCGGCTAAAGCGGTGCCTTCCACCCTACATCAGACAGTGAAGTTCGAGTGGGAAAGACAAGAGGTCGTGTTGCACGGCGAGGATACAACATGCACCATGGGCGGAACCATCGTGCCTTTCATAGAGACCACTGATGACAAGGGTCCCTGGGTCTACCAGATTCTCGATACAGGGTCGGCCAACAAAATTTCTGAAGGAGAAATCATCCCGCACCCTAGGGTGACTGCCGCAACAGTAATGATGGTATCAGAAATGCTGGGTAATGGGTTTGTGCCGGGAAAAGGCCTGGGAGTTGAACTTCAAGGGATAGTCCAACCTGTCTCCCTTCCTAAGAATCTGGAAACTTTCGGGTTGGGGTTCAAACCAACCGCAGCAGACAGGAAGCAAGCGCGAAAAATGAAGAAGAGGGTCTGGTTTCTGCCTAAACCAGTGCCACGCCTCTCAAGGTCTTTTGTTAAAGCTAGTGCCAAGGGGTCAGCGATCCCAAAGATTCGAGGACCTTTGATCGGCATAAGTGAAGACCTGAATCAGAGTTTTGAGAGACTATTCGCGGATGTCAGTATGGTGGAAGCTGGAGAGGGTTCCAGCAGAGCAGAGATACAATTTGTGGGGCCTGAGGCCAAGACCAACAATTGGACGGTTACTCCTCTCCCTGTCCGAGGGGAGTCTTGGTAGTAGGCTTTGATTAATGTTTTGTTTGTTTGTTTGCTTGATCGGATTATTCAAGGGTGTAATCCCAATTTTACTTTCGTTTTGTAAAAGTGTGAACCCTTTTATCCTGCAAATTTAATAAAATTCTTTTCTTTTGTCCCGTTTTTAATTTCTTGTTTTGTTCTTTTTCTTTCTGAACAGTTCTCTTTTTACTGGTCCTAATGACATGGCATGCACAGCGGATCTTCGACCTAGTCTAAATAATCAATCTGAATCTGACTCAATGATGCAAGAGGTCGTTTGTGATGATGAACCCGAAGGTGACGAAGGGGAAGCCTTCGAAGAAATAAACCGAGAACTGTGCCAATTTGAAGAGAAACCCAAGCCTAACCTAAATGACACTGAGGCTGTGAACCTAGGAGACGCTGATAACATCCAAGAGACCAAAATTAGCATCCACATTGAGCCGAATGTCAAAGCAGAATTGATCGAAACTCTCAGGGAATTCAAAGATGTTTTTGCATGGTCATATGATGATATGCCTGGATTGAGCACCGATTTAGTGGTTCACAAATTGCCCACTGACCCGGCATACCCTCCGGTCAAGCAAAAACTAAGGAAATTTAAAACAGAAATGAGTGTAAAGATCAAAGAAGAAGTGATTAAGCAGTTGCAATCGAAGGTCATTCGGGTCACTCGGTATCCCGAGTGGCTGGCCAATGTAGTACCAGTCCCAAAGAAGGATGGAAAAATCAGGGTGTGCGTCGACTACCGCAACCTCAACAAAGCAAGTCCCAAGGACAATTTCCCGTTACCCAACATTCATATCCTGATCGATAATTGCGCTGGGCGCGAGATCGGATCCTTTGTGGATTGCTATGCGGGTTATCATCAGATCCTAATGGACGAAGAGGATGCCGAGAAGACAGCGTTTATTACGCCATGGGGAACCTACTGCTATCGAGTAATGCCGTTCGGTTTAAAGAACGCTGGGGCAACGTACATGCGAGCAATGACTGCTGTGTTTCATGACATGATACACAAAGAAATAGAGGTGTACGTCGATGATGTGATCATCAAATCTTGGCGTCAGGAGGACCATGTGGCAGACCTAAGGAGATTTTTCCAAAGACTCCGGAGGTATGATATCAAGCTTAACCCGGCCAAATGCGCATTCGGGGTTCCATCAGGAAAGTTGCTAGGATTCATCGTCAGTCGACGGGGGATTGAGTTAGACCCATCCAAAATTGAATCCATCCGAGACTTGCCACCGCCAAGGAACAAAACAGAGGTAATGAGTTTGCTGGGTAGACTCAATTACATCAGCAGGTTCATCGCTCAACTCACAGCAACTTGTGAGCCCATATTTCGGCTACTGAGAAAGGATGCTGCAGAAGGTTGGACGACAGAGTGTCAAGAGGCTTTCGACCAAATCAAAGGGTATCTGTCTAATCCACCCGTGTTGGTCCCGCCTAAGCCCGGGAAACCCCTAATCCTTTACCTGACAGTCTTGGAAAACTCATTTGGTTGTGTACTGGGGCAACATGATGACACAGGAAGGAAGGAGCAGGCCATCTACTATCTTAGCAAGAAATTCACAGTGCATGAGGTCAAGTACACTCAACTCGAGAAAACATGCTGCGCCCTAACTTGGGTAGCTCAGAAGTTGAAGCACTACCTGTCTTCATATACTACTTATCTCATATCCCGCTTGGACCCATTGAAGTATATCTTTCAGAAACCTATGCCCACGGGAAGGTTGGCAAAGTGGCAAATTCTGCTCACAGAGTTTGATATCATCTACGTAGCGAGGACGGCCATGAAAGCCCAGGCACTGGCAGACCATTTGGAAGAAAATCCCGTTGATGAAAAATACGAGCCTTTAAGAACGTATTTTCCTGACGAAGAGGTGATGCATACGAATGAGTTGGAATTACCCGAGGAATCAGGTTGGAAGCTTTTCTTCGATGGAGCTGCAAACGCAAAAGGGGTTGGAATAGGGGCAGTACTCATTTCTGAAACAGGACGGCATTATCCTGTTACGGCCCAACTGCGCTTCTATTGCACTAACAATATGGCCGAATATGAGGCTTGCATTCTGGGTCTGCGCTTGGCTGCTGACATGGATGTCCAAGACGTCTTGGTCTTGGGAGACTCGGACCTCTTGGTACATCAAATTCAGGGTGAATGGGAAACACGAGATCTAAAGCTCATACCATACCGACAATGCTTGCATGATCTGAGCAAGCAATTTCGATCGGTGAAGTTCAAACACATCCCGAGAGTTCACAATGAGGTTGCAGATGCCTTAGCCACCTTAGCATCAATGTTGCACCACCCTGACAAACTGTATGTTGATCCTCTACACATCCAGGTCCGTGATCAGCACGCCTACTGCAATGCCGTAGAAGAAGAAGCAGATGGCGAACCCTGGTTTCATGATATCAAGGAATACCTTAGGAGGGGGATATATCCAGAACATGCTTTTGGGGACCAAAAAGAGCCCTTCGGCGTTTGTCGAATGGTTTCTTCCTCAGTGGAGGAGTATTGTACAAAAGAACCCCGGATTTGGGATTGTTGAGATGCATAGATGCCGGGCAGGCAACGACGGTTATGGCGGAAGTACATGCCGGAGTTTGTGGGCCACACATGAGCGGATATATATTGGCAAGAAAGATCCTTCGAACAGGGTGTTATTGGCTAACCATGGAACACGACTGTATCACTTTCGTAAGGAAATGCCATCAGTGCCAGATACATGGAGATTTGATTCGTTCTCCGCCAACAGAGTTACATACGATGTCAGCACCCTGGCCGTTTGTAGCATGGGGCATGGATGTCATTGGGCCCATCGAGCCAGCAGCGTCCAACGGTCATAGGTTCATTCTAGTGACCATTGATTACTTCACCAAATGGGTTGAGGCTAAAACCTTCAAATCAGTAACTAAGAAAGCAGTGGTGGACTTTGTTCACTCCCATATCATCTGCAGATTTGGGATCCCAAAAGTGATCATCACAGATAACGGTGCGAATCTTAATAGCAGCCTGATGAAAGAGGTATGCCAACAATTCAAGATTACACACCGCAATTCCACCCCATATCGTCCTAAGGCAAATGGAGCTGTCGAAGCAGCCAATAAGAATATCAAGAAGATACTGCGAAAAATGGTGGAAGGGTCCAGACAGTGGCACGAGAAATTGCCCTTTGCTTTGTTGGGTTACCGCACTACCGTCCGGACTTCCATAGGCACAACTCCTTATTTGTTGGTGTATGGAACTGAGGCCGTGATCCCAGCGGAGGTCGAAATTCCGTCCCTCCGAATTGTCGCTGAAGCCGGGATTGATGATGATGAATGGGTCAAAGCTCGATTGGAACAGTTGAGCCTGATAGATGAGAAAAGATTGGCAGCAGTGTGCCATGGTCAGCTGTACCAGAAGAGAATGGCAAGAGCGTATAATAAAAAGGTGCGCCCCAGGAAGTTTGAAGTAGGGCAGCAGGTATTGAAGAAGATCCTCCCACATCAGGTCGAGGCGAAAGGCAAATTCGCCCCAAATTGGCAAGGGCCTTATATCGTGACCAGAGTATTATCCAACGGTGCTTTGTGTTTGACAGATGTCGAGGGTAGATGTGTCGACATGGCTATCAATTCAGATGCAGTCAAGAGATATTATGCGTAATTTCTTTAATTACGGCAATTATTCGGTTTGTTTGTTTGTATTGGGCATTTATTGGATAATGAGATGACGGAGACAATTCTTTCTTCTACCCAAACACTGTTTAACCCTTGCTTCCCCCTTTGAGCCTTAAGCAAATTCTTTCAATACCCCTCTTTTGGAATCACTAATGGGAAAGATACGAAAAAAAAAAAGAAAAGAAAAAAAAAGAAGAAGATGAAATCATAAAGAAATACAAAACCGTGGGAACTACGTTTGACCTGATTCCTCAAAGAGGATACGTAGGCGCCTCACGGCTCGGTCATAGTATGCATCATAGGGGATATCCGATGCATAATGTACATAGTGTGCGTAATAGGCACAGCGTGCGTAACGCACATAGCGCAACATAAGTATAAATAATAAATTCCCCAAGCAAGAAAACTGGGGCAGAAGTTATGTTTTTAAAATTCCAACAAAGGTTCGATTCCAAAAGTTGTAGCACATCACCCATCAAATTATTTTCATTTCTTTCATAGCCTTTCTTTAACCCCACACCAACATCAACGTCCAAAAGACCTCCCGATCAATGTTCAAGAGATGTCGAGTCAGGCGAATAAGACCGAGAATAATACACCAAGCCCCAGCAAAGAAGAGGGTCGTAAGATTGGGAACGAATTGATAGTCGAAGGAATCTCCAGAAAAGAGGGTCGTATCTACAACACCCCGATTCCTCGAAAGAAATAAAATGAGAGAGTCTCATCGGTGAAAACCTTCGCAGGCACTGAGAGGCGATGTAAGATGAGGGATATAAAATGAGAGAGTCTTATTGGTGAAGACCTTCACAGGCACCATAAGGCGCCGGGAGATGAGAGAAAAGAGAGAGTCTCATTAGTGAAAACCCCTCGAAGGGCACTATGAGGCGACGAAACAGATCAGCAAAGCTACCACATTCGCAACAAGATGAACATCCATTTATCATCCCCAGCAAGTCAGACCGTCGGACAAATCGATTGATACAAATAGACTGGGTCGGGAATCTATGGTGCACGTCATGATCACGGGGACCAGTTGTGTCCTCCAGATAAGTTCTTTGGATTGTCTCCTCCCACAAAATATTGGTTCAGAAAGTTTTTCTTTTTTCCATGTCTTTATTTCTTTTCCTAAAATGTGTCTTGAAAGGATTTTTCAAAGCTTACTACCAGAAACCAAAGGAGAATTCATCCAATGCAGGATGATACAAACAGTCTTAAAGGCCGGTCCCAGGCAATGCAGGGATTGTGCCCGGAAATTTTTGGAAGAAGTAAGCTCCAAAAGGGAGTGGTTTCGGGAGTTAGAAGCAGACTCCCACATCATGCGTTTAAAGAGAAAGCAGAAAAGGGGATAAATTGAAAACCAATCCCCAGCAGGCTAGAGACCCCCAACAGGCAACTTTGCCTGCCAACCAATTATGGGGACAAAGAGCAAGAAAAGGGGAAGAGAGGAAAATTGCTCGCCAGAAAGGCACCCTCTACCACCACGATTAAAACTGACTAAATCCTTTTGTCTTTTGCAGGAGAGCAAAGAATTGATGACGGCAACAAGATGCAATGCCATGGAAGTTACCAAAAACCGGGGCAGAAAATTTTCTGCCGATTGTCGAAAATTTTCTCGGAAGAACGGGGAAACAATTTCAATACATTTAAGTTCTAGGTCGCCCACCAGTATAATGCGGGAATACTTTTAAGTTCTAGGTCGCCCACCAGTATAATGCGGGAATACATTTTAAGTTCTAGGTCGCCCACCAGTATAATGCGGGAATACATTTTAAGTTCTAGGTCGCCCACCAGTATAATGCGGGAATACTTTTAAGTTCTAGGTCGCCCACCAGTATAATGCGGGAATACATTTAAGTTCTAGGTCGCCCACCAGTATAATGCGGGAATACATTTAAGTTCTAGGTCGCCCACCAGTATAATGCGGGAATACATTTAAGTTCTAGGTCGCCCACCAGTATAATGCGGGAATACTTTTAAGTTCTAGGTCGCCCACCAGTATAATGCGGGAATACATTTTAAGTTCTAGGTCGCCCACCAGTATAATGCGGGAATACTTTTAAGTTCTAGGTCGCCCACCAGTATAATGCGGGAATACATTTTAAGTTCTAGGTCGCCCACCAGTATAATGCGGGAATACATTTTAAGTTCTAGGTCGCCCACCAGTATAATGCGGGAATACTTTTGTTTGAGTCATTGAGGTTTTATTTTAGCAGACGCATTTGCTAACAAAAGTTTTGTTTTACCCGTAGGAGATGCACATCCTAGCCTAGTCTTTAGTTTACTCATCATTGCATCAGTAGTATAAATGAGTTACAATTTTGCTAACGACTCACGAATCTTCCTAGTACAAACTGGGTTAGGAAATTTTGTTTGTTTTGTTTGTTTTGATTGTCAGGGACCCGCCTGTAGAACGGAGGTTGTTGCGTGTCAAAGAAAAGAAGAAATCAGGCGTCCACCTGGAGAACAAGGACAAAGAAAAATAGAAGTCAGGCGTCCACCTGGAGAACAAAGACAAAAGAAAGAAGAAATCAGGCATCCACCTGGAGAACAAGGACAAAAGAAATAGAAATCAGGCACCCACCTGGAGAATAAGGGAATACAATTGAAGTATTGAAGTCAAAAGCCCGCTCATATGAGAAAGGAGCACACTCATAATCAATAAAGCAGAGGAATACAACAGGAATCCCCAGCAAGAAGCAATAAAAATCCCCAGCATTCACAAAAGGCTGGTCAGAAAAGAGAAAAACAAAAAGGGAGAAAAACACGAAAGTGGAGAGCAAATGTGGTCTGCTCAAGAACTAGCACCTACAACTAGCAAGTATCAAGGTTCAGATCCAAAGTCTGCGTGAAGCACCGTTCAAGACTCAAGACCAAGCTTCAGAAGACTTAAGAGATAGGAATCCTTGTAACTAGTAGCTGATAGGCTTAGTTAGTCTTTTTCAGTTTTCATTTTTGTTGTAATGACAGGATCGCGGACCGGAACCTCGACGGAACGGCATCTCGATCGGCTCTTCACCTCGGTACACTTCACTATCTCTCTCATTTCCGAACTACACGTGGCCTGATTCCTGTATAACCAAGGATATGTAGGCAGCTCAGATACCAGGGCTCGGTCACAATCCCTCCCTTTCCTTAAGTGTAGTCCGTCCAAGCAATGGTCGAGTCAAAAACACGTCTAGTCGTTCTTTGTCGGAAAACTCTTCGTGTTTCCAGTCAAAGAGGGGCAGCTGTAAGCACGTGATTTTTAACCCTCCCCGAGAATTTTCACATTTTTAGCGTGAATATGTGAAATTGGGTCTAGTATAGCTATTTTAACTATTTTTATTTTATTTCATTGCAAAAAGAAAAATTACAAAAAAAAAAAAAAAAAAAAGTATATATATAAATTTTAGTTTATGTATCCCTCATAAACTTGAAAAAAAAAAAAAAAAATCAAAAATTGCACTTTATTTTTGTACTTTATATAAATTCAAAAATTACAAAAAATATAATTCTATTAATGTTTTGTAGTCGTTTTAATTTTGGAAAAATACAAAAAATATTACTTTTTATTTTTGTCTTTATTAAAAACGAAAATTACAAAAAATAGTTTTATTAATATTCTATAATCATTCTAACTTTGAAAAATACAAAAAATATTATTACTTCATATTTTATCTTAATATTTAAGAAAAACGAAAATTACAAAAAAATAGTTTCATTAATATTTTGTAGCTATTTTAAATCTTTAAAAAATATTTTAAAAATATATAGTTTTGTTGAATACTAGTCTTATTTTTGGTAGTTATTTTTGCTTACATAGGACTAGTTAAGCAACGTGTTCCTATTTCTCGGGTCCGGGCAAAAGAATAATATTCGGGTTTAAACTACCCGGTTTTAGGCCTAATTTTCGGACCTAGCCCATAATAAACAGTGTCCAGGACACATGGGGAACCCCACCACGCGTGGGGGACATATGCCTTGAACCCCACCACGCGTGGGCTCATTTTTCATGGCAAACCATGCCAAATACACGGACTACACATTTGACAAAGGGAGGGATTTTGAGAATTTTGAAAAAAAAAAAAAAAAAAAAAAAGTACTGTTTATCTTCTTCTTCTTAAGAAGAAGAAGCAGAAGAGAACGCAAGGAGGAAAAAGGAAAAAAAAAGAAACGAAACCTAGAGAGGAAGAACGGAAAAAAACCAGTGACCACACGGACCCTCCTCCTCCCAGCTCCACCATCGTCACCTTCCCCCAGCCCGCGAGCTCCAGCTCCATCTCCACCTCGCCTGCGTCGACCAAACGACACCTCCAAACGACCACAAACCCAAACCAGTCCAACCCCGTCTCCTCCCAAACTCCTCCGAACGACCACCATCGTCGTTACCATCTCCGCCATCGTCGACCACCATCAACACTCCATTAACGAACCAGTCCAGCATCGTCAGTCCGGCACCCCCACGCACCATCTCCATCGACCTACTGTCACAAACGCCCGCCTCTATTAACGTCGGCACCCCTACTATCGAAAACCACCAACTTCACGTCCAAAACCACCAACATCACCAAACGTCCGACTCCCTCACGTCAGCTTCCCGTCATTGCAGCCTCATCGCCTTGCCCAAGCGATCCCTTCTGCTTTAACTCCTCGTGTCGATCTGCGGCGTCGAAAAGAATAGAACCAGCAGTCAGCCAACGCCTCGGGTCGTCGACAGTCTTGGTCCGAGTCTTCTGTTTCAGTCCGTTGAGGTCGTCTCTTGTTCGTCGAGGTCCGGTACGTCGAGGTTGTTCGTCGAGGTCGATATAGAGGGTTGGCCCGTGGCTCTATCCATTTTCTGTTTTTTTTCAGGTTAGTAAACCTCAAAGGGAAACGTTACGTTGAATGTTTGAGATGCAATATAAAATTGGTATGGAAATTTTCTGCCTATGTTTCACCGTATGCATTTTAGTTCATTTTGTGTTATGTTATTATTGTTTAATTGATGTCATTTGATTTAGTTGTATTAGTAGTCTCAAGATTAGTATTGTTATTATTTACGTTCAATGTGTTATGTTATTATTGTCTTAGTTTATTTGGACAAAATTAGTATTAGTGCATGTTGTTGCTACGCCCGAAACACTCATTCGCTTAACTTCTTTTATCAAATCTTGACAAGTTATAAGATTGTAGTTGGGAAGAAGCCGTAAGGTTTATCATTGTTAAAGGCGTAAAAATGGCATCCCTTTTGAAAAATATAAAAAAGAAAAAAAGAAAAAAATAATAATAAAAAATAATAATAAAAAAATAAGAATGAGATGAGCCTCGCCGAATAAAAATACAAATTGCGGGGCCCTCAGTAAATACTTGTTTAAAATTACTTAGAATTCAGGAGGGCCGTTTAGCGAATTTCGCGGCCTCCGCAGAAAATAATAACGCGATAGTCTCTTTAGGCGCGTGTTTAATAATTTACTTTCTTAAGCTCGGGTGTGCATTTCATGCGACCCAAATCCAAATCCTAAAACATCAAATAAAATATGTTTCGGATTGTGGGTGCATTTCATGTGACACAGTCCAAGGATATATTTTAAGCGATGTTCACATTCTTGTAAAAACAATAATAATAAAGCGGTTAAAAGATAAATTTGCACATAAGTTCATAGTGTATTAAAAATCAGATAAATAAGCCAAATATAACAGTTGAGCGACCGTGCTAGAACCACGGAACTCGGGAATGCCTAACACCTTCTCCCGGGTTAACAGAATTCCTTATCTAGATTTCTGGTACGCAGACTGTAATATAGAGTCATTATTTTCCTCGATTCGGGATTAAAATTGGTGACTTGGGACACCCTAAATCTCCCAAGTGGCGACTCTGAAATAAACAAATAAATCCCGTTTCGATTGTCCTTTAATTGGAAAAAAACTCCCTCTGCGCCCCCCGGGCGCGGAAAAAGGAGGTGTGACACGGGTTATCATCAGATCCTAATGGACGAGGAGGATGCGGAGAAGACAACGTTTATTACGCCATGGGGAACTTACTGCTATCGGGTAATGCCGTTCGGATTGAAGAACGCCGGGGCAACGTACATGCGAGCAATGACTGCCGTGTTTTATGACATGATACACAAAGAAATCGAGGTGTACGTCGATGATGTGATCATAGAGTCTTGGCGTCACGAGGACCATGTAGCAGACCTAAGGAGATTTTTCCAAAGACTCCGAAGGTATGATATCAAGCTCAACCCGGCCAAATGCGCATTCGGGGTTCCATCAAGAAAGCTGCTAGGATTCATCATCAGTCGACGGGGGATTGAGTTAGACCCATCCAAAATTGAATCCATCCGAGATTTGCCACCGCCAAGGAACAAAACAGAGGTAATGAGTTTGCTGGGTAGACTCAATTACATCAGCAGGTTCATCGCTCAACTCACAGCAACTTGTGAGCCCATATTCCGGCTGTTGAGAAAGGATGTTGCGATAGGTTGGACGGCAGAGTGTCAGGAGGCCTTCGACCAAATCAAAGGGTATCTGTCTAATCCACCCATATTGGTCCCGCCTAAGCCTGGGAAGCCCTTAATTCTTTACCTGACGGTCTTGGAAAATTCATTTGGTTGTGTACTGGGGCAACATGATGACACAGGAAGGAAGGAGCAGGCCATCTACTGTCTTAGCAAGAAATTCACAGTACATGAGGTCAAGTACACTCAACTCGAGAAAACATGTTGCGCCCTAACTTGGGTAGCTCAGAAGTTGAAGCACTACCTGTCTTCATATACTACTTATCTCATATCCCGTTTGGACCCGTTGAAGTATATCTTTCAGAAACCTATGCCCACGGGAAGGTTAGCAAAATGGCAAATTCTGCTCACAGAGTTCGATATCGTCTATGTGACGAGGACAGCCATGAAAGCCCAGGCGCTGGCCGACCATTTGGCAGAGAATCCCGTTGATGAAAAGTACGAGCCCTTAAGAACGTACTTTCCCGACGAAGAGGTAATGCATACAAATGAGATGGAATTAACTGAGGAACCGGGTTGGAAGCTTTTCTTCGATGGAGCTGCAAACGCGAAAGGGGTTGGAATAGGAGCAGTACTCATTTCTGAAACAGGACGCCATTATCCTGTTACGGCTCAACTACGCTTCTATTGCACCAATAATATGGCCGAGTATGAAGCTTGCATTCTAGGTCTGCGCTTAGCTGCAGACATGGATGTCCAAGACGTCCTGGTCTTGGGAGACTCGGACCTCTTGGTACATCAGATTCAGGGTGAATGGGAAACACGAGATCTAAAGCTCATACCATACTGACAATGCCTGCATGATCTGAGCAAGCAATTTCGATCGGTGAAGTTCAAACACATCCCGAGAGTTCACAATGAGGTTGCGGATGCCTTGGCCACTTTAGCATCAATGCTGCACCACCCTGACAAAATGTATTTTGATCCTCTGCACATCCAGGTCCGTGATCAGCACGCTTATTGCAACACCGTAGAAGAGGAACCGGATGGCGAGCCCTGGTTTCATGATATCAAGGAATACCTCAGAATGGGGACATATCCAGGACAGGCCACTGGAGACCAAAAAAAGAGCCCTTCGGCGTTTGTCGAATGGTTTCTTCCTCAGCGGAGGAGTGTTGTACAAAAGAACCCCGGATTTGGGATTGTTGAGATGTATAGATGCCGGTTAAGCCACGACAGTTATGGCAGAGGTACATGCTGGAGTTTGTGGGCCACACATGAGCGGATATGTATTGGCAAGGAAAATCCTTCGAACAGGGTGTTATTGGCTCACTATGGAACACGACTGTATCACTTTCGTGAGGAAATGCCATCAGTGCCAGATACATGGAGATCTGATTCATTCTCCACCAACAGAGTTGCATGCGATGTCAGCGCCCTGGCCGTTTGTGGCATGGGGCATGGATGTCATTGGGCCTATCGAGCCGGCAGCATCCAACAGTCATAGGTTCATTCTAGTGACCATTGATTACTTCACCAAATGGGTTGAGGCTAAAACCTTCAAGTCGGTAACCAAAAGGGCAGTGGTGGACTTTGTTCATTCCCATATCATCTGCAGATTTGGGATCCCAAAAGTAATCATCACGGATAACGGTGCGAATCTTAATAGCAGCCTGATGAGAGAGGTATGCCAACAATTCAAGATTACACACCGCAATTCCACCCCATATCGTCCCAAGGCGAATGGAGCGGTCGAAGCAGCCAATAAGAACATCAAGAAGATACTGCGAAAGATGGTGGAAGGATCCAGACAATGGCACGAGAGATTACCCTTTGCTTTGTTGGGTTACCTCACTACCGTCCGGACTTCCATAGGTACAACTCCTTATTTGTTGGTGTACGGAACTGAAGCCGTAATACCAGCAGAAGTCGAAATTCCGTCCCTCCGGATTATCGCTGAAGCCGAGATTGATGATGATGAATAGGTCAAAGCTCGATTAGAACAGTTGAGCTTGATAGATGAGAAAAGATTGGCAGCAGTGTGCCATGGTCAGCTATACCAAAAGAGAATGGCGAGAACATATAATAAGAAGGTGCGCCCCAGGAAGTTTGAAGTAGGGCAGCAGGTATTGAAGAAGATCCTTCCGCATCAGGTCGAGGAAAAAGGCAAATTCGCCCCAAATTGGCAAGGGCCTTGTATCGTGACCAGAGTATTGTCCAACGGTGCTTTGTGTTTGACAGATATCGAGGGGAGATGTGTCGACATGGCTATCAATTCTGATGTAGTCAAGAGATATTATGCGTAATTTCTTTAATTATGGCAATTATTGGTTCGTTTGTTTGTATTTGGCATTTATTGGATAATGAGATGACGGAGGCAATTCTTTCTTCTATCCAAACACTTTTAACCCTCGCTTCCCCTTTTGAGCCTTAAGTTATTCTTTCATACCCCTCTTTTGGAAAAAGAAAAGAAAAAAAAATCTTTAAAGGAAAATGAAAAGAAGGAGAAAGAAAAGAAAAAAAAAACAAAGAAAAAAAAGATAAAATCATAAGAAATGCAAAACCGTGGGAACTACGTTTGACCTGATTCCTCAAAGAGGATACGTAGGCGCCTCACGGCTCGGTCATAGTGTGCATCATAGTGTATATAGGATGCATAATGTACATAGGGTGCATAAGAGGCACAATGTGCGTAACGCACATAGCTCAACATAAGTGTAAAAAATAAAATTCCCCAAGCAAGAAAACTGGGGCAGAGGTTATGTTTAAGTTCCAACAAAGGTTTGATTCCAAAAGTTGTAGCAGATCACCCATCAAATTATTTCATTTTTTGATAGCCTTTCTTTAACCCCACACCACAACCAACATAGATGCCCAAAAGACCTCCCGATCAATATCCAAGAGATACCAAGTCAGGCAAATAGGGCCAGGAATAATACGCCGACCCCCAACAAAGGAGAGGATCATAAGACTGGGAAGGAATTGATGATCAAAGGAATCCCCAGAAGAGCGGGTCGTATCGACAACACCCTGATTCCTCGATAAAAAATAAAATGAGAGAGTCTTATCGGTGAAAACCCTCACAGGCACCGAAAGGCGACATAAGATGAAGAATAAAATGAGAGAGTCTTATCGGTGAAAACCTTCACAGGCACCGAAAGGCGACGTAAGATGAGAGATATGAAATGAGAGTCTCTTATTGGTGGAAACCTTCACAGGCACCATAAGGCGCCGGGAGATGAGAGAAAAGAGAGAGTCTCATTAGTGAAAACCCCTCGAAGGGCACTATGAGGCGACAAGACAGATCAAAAAAAGCGACCACATTCGCAATGGACACTCATTTATCATCCCCAGCAAGTCAGACCATCGGGCAAATCGATTGATACAAATAGACTGGGTCGGGAATCTATGGTGCACGTCATGATCACGGGGACCAGTCATGTCCTCCAGATAAGTTCTTTTGAGTTTCTTCTCCCACCAAATATTGGTTCAGAAAGATTTTCTCCCTTTTCTATCTTTTATTTCTCTTCCTAAAAAAAAAAAAATTGTTGTCTTGAAAAGAATTTTTCAAAGCTTACTACCAGAGACCGAAGGGGAATTCATCCAATGCAGGATAACACAAACAGTCTTAAAGGCCGGCCCCAGGCAATGCAATGATCGTGCCTGCCAGTTTTGGAGGAAGTAAGCTCCTAAAGGGAGTGGTTTCGGGAGTAAAAACAGACTCCCATAGCATGTGCTTAAAGAGAAAGCAGGAAAGGGGATAAATTGAAAAACCAGCCCCCAGCAGGCCAGAAACCCCCAGCAAGCAAGTTTGTCCACCCAACCAATTATGGGGACATAGAGCAAGAAAAGGGGAAGAGAGGAAAAATCATCCACCAGAAGGACACCTCCTCCCACCACGATTGAAACTAACTAACTCCTTTTTGTTTGCTGCAGGAAAACAAAGGATTAATGTTGGCAGCAAGATGCAACGCCAGGGAAATCACCAAAAACCGGGGCAGAAAATTTTCCGCCAATTGTCAAAAAAAAATTTTCGGAAGAACGGGGAAACAATTTCAAATACATTTAAGTTCTAGGTCGCCCACCAGTATAATGCGGGAATACATTTAAGTTCTAGGTCGCCCACCAGTATAATGCGGGAATACATTTAAGTTCTAGGTCGCCCACCAGTATAATGCGGGAATACATTTAAGTTCTAGGTCGCCCACCAGTATAATGCGGGAATACATTTAAGTTCTAGGTCGCCCACCAGTATAATGCGGGAATACATTTAAGTTCTAGGTCGCCCACCAGTATAATGCGGGAATATATTTAAGTTCTAGGTCGCCTACCAGTATAATGCGGGAATACATTTAAGTTCTAGGTCGCCCACCAGTATAATGCGGGAATACATTTAAGTTCTAGGTCGCCCACCAGTATAATGCGGGAATACATTTAAGTTCTAGGTCGCCCACCAGTATAATGCGGGAATACATTTAAGTTCTAGGTCGCCCACCAGTATAATGCGGGAATACATTTAAGTTCTAGGTCGCCCACCAGTATAATACGGGAATACATTTAAGTTCTAGGTCGCCCACCAGTATAATACGGGAATACATTTAAGTTCTAGGTCGCCCACCAGTATAATGCGGGAATACATTTAAGTTTTAGGTCGCCCACCAGTATAATGCGGGAATACATTTAAGTTCTAGGTCGCCCACCAGTATAATGCGGGAATACATTTAAGTTCTAGGTCGCCCACCAGTATAATGCGGGAATACATTTAAGTTCTAGGTCGCCCACCAGTATAATGCGGGAATACATTTAAGTTCTAGGTCGCCCACCAGTATAATGCGGGAATACATTAAGTTCTAGGTCGCCCACCAGTATAATGCGGGAATACATTTAAGTTCTAGGTCGCCCACCAGTATAATGCGGGAATACATTTAAGTTCTAGGTCGCCCACCAGTATAATGCGGGAATACATTTAAGTTCTAGGTCGCCCACCAGTATAATGCGGGAATACATTTAAGTTCTAGGTCGCCCACCAGTATAATGCGGGAATACATTTAAGTTCTAGGTCGCCCACCAGTATAATGCGGGAATACATTTAAGTTCTAGGTCGCCCACCAGTATAATGCGGGAATACATTTAAGTTCTAGGTCGCCCACCAGTATAATGCGGGAATACATTTAAGTTCTAGGTCGCCCACCAGTATAATGCGGGAATACATTTAAGTTCTAGGTCGGCCACCAGTATAATGCGAGAATACATTTAAGTTCTAGGTCGGCCACCAGTATAATGCGGGAATACATTTAAGTTCTAGGTCGCCCACCAGTATAATGCGGGAATACATTTAAGTTCTAGGTCGCCCACCAGTATAATGCGGGAATACATTTAAGTTCTAGGTCGCCCACCAGTATAATGCGGGAATACATTTAAGTTCTAGGTTGCCCACCAGTATAATGCGGGAATACATTTAAGTTCTAGGTCGCCCACCAGTATAATGCGGGAATACATTTAAGTTCTAGGTCGCCCACCAGTATAATGCGGGAATACATTTAAGTTCTAGGTCGCCCACCAGTATAATGCGGGAATACATTTAAGTTCTAGGTCGCCCACCAGTATAATGCGGGAATACATTTAAGTTCTAGGTCGCCCACCAGTATAATGCAGGAATACATTTAAGTTCTAGGTCGCCCACCAGTATAATGCGGGAATACATTTCAGCTCTAGATTCTGGAATCAGTAACCCCACCTGAAGGCGGAATGTTACAACAGAGATCCCCAAGCAGGAAACAATAAAAACCCCAGCATCAAGAAGCAGAAGGCTGCAAAGGCAAACGCGCGATTCAAAAGGAAGAAGGAACGCATCTCAAAAGAAGCAGTTTGGGGAACGTTATAGCGTGCCCAACATAACAATTTTGGTGAAGAAAGCCATACCACTGAAGAAACCATTGAAAGGCTTAAAGAAGAGGGCCATGTTCCCAGCGGATCAAGCGAAGTGATAAAAACTGACATTCAGAAAAGGCGAAGGACCAGTATCATCCCCCAAGTTCACAAAATAAAGGCATCGGAGGAAAGCGCTAGCAGACAAGAAAGCAAGGCGATAAGAACAAGTCGAGGATAGATGAGATCTCATGATCCATAGTCTAGCTTAGCTTCTTGTTTTTCCTTTCAGAACAATGTAACAAGGAGATCGGCGAGCGGTAGAATCCTGCAGCAGCATGCAACAGCGCACAACAATAGCGAGCACTACAGTCACACGGTAGTCCCAGCTACCAAAATATCCCGAACTACATTGACCTGATTCCTGTTTAGCCCAGGATATGTAGGAAACCTCTGAAGCAAAGGTTCGGTCAAATCTTTTTCAAAAAATGCTTCACACGGAGTACTCGGACGAGCAAAAATCTCCCGCTTTATCTTTGCGCGAAAACCCTGCGTGTCTTCGTGCACAGAGGGGCAGCTGTAAGCACGTGAGTTTTGCTTCACGGACAATCACTCCAAAAGAAAACAAAAATAGTGACCAGTGACCTCGCTGTGCAAATTTTCAATTTTTCATGACATGTACTGCTAGTCATTTGTGGTTCGGTCCATTTTGCATTTAATCTTATCGATCAAAATACAAAGTACGTCTGTCATGGTAATCAAACCATAATTCGGTCGTTGAAAGAAAATTCAAAATATATATATATATGCATCGTTCGTTCTAGATTGTGATTTAACTTACTTAAATATTTTTGTGATAATTGTGTTAAAATGTTACATTGTTGTTTGTTTTAATTTCATTGTTTTTATTATTTCATTTTTGGTTTTAAAATTAGAAAAATACAAAAGAAAAGAGTGAATGAAAATCAGTTTGGGCCCAAGAAATGTAACAAAAATAGGCCCAAAACCGGCACACCAGTCCAGTCCAAGTCCGGCCTGCCCAAGTACGGACCCAAACGACGTCGTTTTAGGGACGGTTAATCTGAGCCATTCATCTCCATTAATCCGATGGCCCTTATTGGCCCTCGTGACCTGACTCATTCCCATTTTAACCGACCCCCTACTTAACCAAACGGCACCGTATTGTTAAGCTTCCCCAATCCTAACCATCAATTGTAATCAATCCAACGGCCAGGATTGAATCACCCTCCCCATATATAAACCTAACCTAACACCCCGCGCCCCCTATCCGAACCCCCCTCCACTCATCGTCTTCACCAAACACTGAAACCCCCCCCCCAAACCCTAGCAGCCGCCCTGATTTCCCTTTCACCAGAACCCGGCGGCATGAACGCCGATGACCACCTCCTGAACACCCTAGGACCCCCTCACTCTCCTGAACATGGATCAATTACCCCCTAGCCTCGAATCACCTTCCTTCATCTCGAATCTTCATTTGAAGATTCGAGTCGAACCCGGACCTATACCAAACCTCACCATCTTCGTACCAGACACTCCCCTAACCTCCCTCGTGACCAAACCAGGCTTGGTTTGGTCCGAATCTACCTACAACTCCCAAAAAACCAGATCTGAAGACCCAAAACCTAGAACACGAATAGCCTTGGAATCCGACCGGTCTTAACAGGGGTTTGAGGTCTAATAGGCCTTAATCAAGGTGTTCTCGTGTGAGAACACCCTGATTAAAGTTTGTTCAGCCTCAAATGGTCGAAGCTAAGTCGGATTTGGGTCAGTTTGGTTTAAACTCTTTCAGTAAGTTTTCCCTTCTCTTTGTTTTAATTTTGATTGAGTTGTTAGCATGCTTTGTTGTGACTGTGTGTTATTGTCTGATAATTTTCTTAATTTCTTCCATCTCTGTCAAAGACCTTTTTATTTGGTCGATTGTTTTCTGTGTATGTTCTGAATATATTCTGTGATATACATGTTCGATTAGGATAGTCGTCGCATAAATAATTCATATAGGTTCCCAGTAATTGAACAAAAGTTGTCTGATGCCCTTTGGGTCCCTGTACGTATTGTTTATGTGAACGATTGATTATTACCTATTGTATTTAGTATAGTCGACTCGATAAACATCGTCGATTGGTTTTCTATAACTAATTGATCAAATGAACTAATAATGTCACATGACTGATCGAACCATGTCACTAACTGAATGCCCGACACTGTTTGAAATGGGTTTGTTTGTATTGCAAAACGACTAAAAAGATTCAGCCCATGGGCAGTTCTGAATTTGAACTTTCAGAAGTTCAAAATGCACAGATGCTGCAATGGGTTTAGGGCAGTAATAATCAGGGTTTAACAGGGGTAGTCTGGGGTTTGAAAAGAACAGAAAAGCTTAGTTTAAATGAGCTGACAAGTAGGGTACTAAATTGGGATTAAACTAATGCCAATGGGGAACAAGACACAAGAGTATGGGGTTTAAAATGAATACTTAAATGAACCCATAACTCTTGAACAAAAGGAATAAGCCAAGCGTGGGGAACAAAGGGCTGGCATCAAAAAGATGCTTAGGCGTGGGATTTAATAGGTATGGGCAGTCTGCAAATTGGCAGGATCCAGGCAGCTTGACTGCACTGTTTGTTTGGCTTATAAATAGGCCATTTCAGAACTTAAAAGGGGCTGGAAATTTTAGTCTTGAGAGAGGTCTTGTGAGTTGAAGAAAACTGAAAAAATATAAGGAAATTTCCAGAAACACTGTAACCAAACACTGTCTGAAAACTACAGAAGAATTCATATTGGTCAAGCTGTCTTGGCCAAGTTCTGTTGTTTGCCCTGATTGAGCTGCTTGTGATTGTTGAACTGCTAGTGTTGCTGCATCGAATACTCTGTTATTTCTGTTGTTTCACTACTCTTTTCTGGGATTACTTGTTTGGTGCTCGACCATCTGTTGGTTTTCTTTGTTCTGGAAACTGTTGCTGGTCGTCTGTGGACTGTGGAAAACACTTGTGGTTGTTGGTTTGTTGCTGTGTTGTTGTTGTGTTTGTTGCATACTGCTCAGCTGATCATTCCTTTCTTCTTTTGTCCTCTATACCAGGTACACAACCAATACACTGTCAAATGTAATTGGAAAATTGAGCATGAATACAAAAAGAAAAGACCGGAAGTTGACTTTCATACCTAGATTGTTACATTAGATATCATGTACTGTATAATAATTTTCATTCCTGTGTTGACAATAGAAGTAGCCTGTATGCCCAGTGTATATCAATATAGATTAGCTGAATGATAGTTTATATATGTATGCTGATAGGTGAAAATATTCCCAATGAAATAGGTTGTATCTTAGACTTAGTTTTACTTTATAGTATGTCCTTTAATGTAGGCCAAGCATGAAAATCGTACTCTATTAGTTAAGTTCTTTCCTTTCTGATAAACTGCTTCATATAACTGGTAAACCATGTTTTAAGACAAAGAACACGGAGACTGCAATCTCAACCTCACGAAGGTCGAGCCCGGGTCGAAACAGACCAAGCAGGCCTGCATCGAACAAACAATGGCCCAGGTCTGGTCCATCACGCATGGGCTGGATTTGGGCCCTTAATTTTTGCTCGGCCGACTGCGTACGTGGCCGTGCTTCTGATCTTGTGCAAGCACTCAGAATTCTGTATAGATAACTTGCAAGCATGTAATTAACTAGGGCTATCTACTGTTTTCAATTAGTAGAGACAAACGCAACAAGAAACGTAGTTGCTATAGGATATCCTTTTAAAATAAGGACGAGATGAGCCTCGACAAAAAATAAAGAAAAACACACAAATTGCGGGGCCCTTGTTAAATATATATATGTTGAAGCATTCAGTCCCTAAGGTTGGTCATTTTGCAAATCTCACGACCCTCCCGGAATAATAACGCGATAGCCTCTTTAAGCGCGTATTTAATAATTTTACCTTCTTAAATTCGGGTGTGCATTTATATGACCCAAATCTAAATCTCGACGGATTCAAAATGTGTTTCTAATCACGGGTACATTAATTGTGACGTGGTTCGAGATGCGTGTCCATGACGTCGCAAATTTCTTTTAAAAACAAGAATGAGACGAGCCTCGACAAACAAAATGTACAAAAGTTGCGGGGCCCTCTAAATGTATGTATATATCAAAGTATTTAGAATTCGGGATGTGCCGTTTAACGAATTTTTACGACCTTCCCCAAAATAACGAGACGCTAGTTGCTTTAGGCGTGCCTTTAATAATTTATTTTCCTTAATTCGGGTGCACATTTATGTGACCCAAATCCAAATCTCAACCGAGTCGAGATATATCGATAACCACGGGTGCATTGATGTAACGTGGTTCGAGATATGTTTTCACGACGTTGCAATTCTTGTAAAATAATAATAACGACAAAAGCAGTCAAAAGTTAAAATTTGCACATATGTTCAATTTGTATAAAATCAGATAATCAAGCCGAATATAACAGTTGAGCGACCGTGCTAGAACCACGGAACTCGGGAATGCCTAACACCTTCTCCCGGGTTAACAGAATTCCTTATCTAGATTTCTGGTACGCAGACTGTAATATGGAGTCATTCTTTTTCCTCGATTCGGGATTAAAATTGGTGACTTGGGACACCCTAAATCTCCCAAGTGGTGACTCTGAAATAATTAAATCAATTCCGTCTCGATTGTCCTTTAATTGGAAAAACTCCCTTGCACCCTCGCGGGTGCGTAAAAAGGAGGTGTGACACTAATTTCTTTATTTTAAATCACGATATTACTAATAACTTAACAAGACAGGAGGAAATAATTCAACGTAGTAAATTTACTTTAAAAATTAATTCACCAGAATAATAGTTTCAGGAAAGGAACTCAAGGAACAATGTCAAGTCAACAACTGTATGCCAATAACCCGCTCCTCACAACTCAGTGAAACCCGAAATACAAGTTGTCAAGTCTTAAATAAATAAATTAGGGTCTTCTCAGTATTCAACTATAACCAAATCCTAATGAAATGTAAAACCACCAAATAACTTGTACAATCAAGGGAAATACATTAGCATATATATATATATATATATATATATATATATATATATATATAGGCGCGCATCCTGATCCCACCAATCCTCCCTTATTCCTCCGTATCAATTATAATAAGAGTAAATAGTATATATATTTATTGCAGCGTACAACCCAATCCCACCAATCCTCCCTTATTCCTCCTTTACAATTACAATAAGAGTAAATATTATATATATCACCATATCAGTAACAACATGATCATTCACCCTTATTACTCCTTGTTGCGGCGTGCAACCCGATCCCACCAGTCCACCCTTATTACTCCTCAATATATACCAACCTTATTCCTCTTGTTGTGGCGTGCAACCCGATCCCACTTGTCCACCCTTATTACTCCTTTTTGCGGCATGCAACCCGATCCCACCAGACAACATCAATTCTCCCTTATTCCTCCTCATCATATCAACAACCAGACATAGTTTAAAATCAACAGCAACAACAATTCAACAACCCAATAACAAGATGAGTACGCGTCAACAAGAGAATTACGAAAAACTAATAAGCTAAACAACCTTTACAAGACATCAAGACATATAAGGCACGTGATAACTACACCGGCAACCACAACAATTTGGACACATAGCATATATGCATAGGGTCATAGAGGAAATTCACAAATTAAGAAATAACACAACGATAATGAGGATAATCATTTCAATTAAGGCAAATAAGGGCCAAGTAACAAGTAAGAGTTAGAGGAAAGCTAACAACATCGTATGGAGCATATAGATATAAATCAGGCAACTAGGAAACTCAATCATATTAGAATACTTCCCACTTAATGAACACAAGGACCTAAGTATCCTAAAGGCAAATTTTTCACAAATAAGTCCGAGCACACACTCGTCACCTTGCGTGCACGGACTACAATTAGCATAGAAGACTCAAATCCCAAGGGGGAGTCCCCACACAAGGTTATGCAAGATAGTTACCTCAATCCGGCCAATTCAATACTCAATTTAGCTTTTCCTTTACCAATTCATCAACGATTGGCTCAATTTAGCAAAAAACGACTTGAATACATCAAACAACGCAAGAGAAAACAACTTCAATTAACAAAACTATGATTCTTATACAATTTGCAAAAAGTCAACAAAAGTCAACTCCCTGGGCCTGCACCTCGAAGCCCAAAAAATTTACAAAAAACGAGTACCCATTCCGATACGAGTTCACCCATACAAAAATTATCAAATTCTGATACCATTTGGTCCTTCAAATCATCATTTTACATTTTTGAAAGATTGTACAATTTTCCCCAAATATTCCTTTAGATTCTCATAAATTTAATGTTAAATATAAGATATAATCACAAAATATAGTTGAAAATTGATTAGAGACACTTACTCAATGATTTGGTATGAAAATCTTCTCTCTAAATTGCCCACTCTCGGACCTAAGGTTCAAAATATGATAAAGTGAAGCTAAGTCCCGAAATGGGAATCTTAATACCAGCCTCAGATGTCGCATTTGCGACATCAGAATCGCAAATGCGAAGGCTAGTAAGCTCTGATCAAGTCGCAAATGCGAGCACTGAGATGTTCGCAAAAGCGACAGTTTTGTCGCAAATGCGGAGCTGCTGATCGCAAATGCGATGAAGTTGTTCGCAACTGCGAACTCCCTTGCCCCAGCCCAGCGTCGCAAATGTGAGAAGGATCTCGCAAATGCAGTCATTGCATTTGTGATGAAATCCTTGCAAATGCGAGAACAGAGATACCAGCACTGCTGAAACTTCTTCCAACACTCCGAAACGCGTTCGAAACTCATCCGAGCTCTCGGGGCTCCAAACCAAACATCCATACAAGTCTGAACACATAACACGAACTCGCTCGCATGATCGAAACATCAAAATAACCTCTAGAACCACGAATCGGATGCCAAAACGCATGAAAATACCATGAACTTCAAGAACTTCTAGAATTGTAACCAAGCGTCCGAACCATAACAAATCAACTCCACACGACGCCAAATTTTGTAGGCAAGTCCCAAATGACATAAAGGAGTTGTTCGAGCTTTCGGAATCGAATTCTGACCTCGATAACAAAAAAGTTAACTATGGGGCAAACCTCTCCATTTTCCAAACTTCAATTTTTCCAACTTTCGCTAAATGCCTCAAATTACCTTACGGGCCTCCAAATCCAAATTCGAACGCACGCCTAAGCCCAAAATCACCATATGAAGCTATTGGGATCATCCAAAACTCATTCTAGAGCCGTTTACTCAAAAGTCAAATTCCGATCAAATTCTTACCGCTTAAGCTTCCAAAACTAGATTCCTTCTTCCAATTTGACTCTAATTCATCCGGAAACAGAATCCAACCATACACGCAAGTCGATACACATAATATGAAGTTGCTCGTGACCTCAAACTGCCGAACCAGACGCAATTGCTCAAAACGACCAGTCGGGTCATTACATCCTCCTCCACTTAAATATACGTTTGTCCTCGAACGTGCCCGGAGTCGTTGCGAAGCCATCGAACCACTGCATGAGCTCCTCATACATACACCTGGGGGTGATTCCCCATCACCCAAACCTATGTAGGATTGATAATGTAACTTAACTGAAGGTCTCGCCTCATCCTTAGTCCATAACCTTAGGACAGAACCCAAACTTCAACATCTGAAATTCATCATAGGACCCGAATTACACATCATCACACTGTATGAACCTGAACAGGCTGAATCAAGCCAAATATTCCAATACAGAATACAATCACATGCTATTCCACACAGCTCAAATGCCCGAAGCAATTCCCTCTGACCACCATAGCTGCTCAAATAAAATCCTGAATGCCGGCAATACACTTCACATTGAATATAAAATCCTGGATGCCGGCAATACTCATCCCAAAAGAAGAGAAAAAGAATAAGAATTAACCTAAATAGATGTTCATCTAACTTGTTAAACTAAAAATAATTAGCGAATATATAATCATATAGTTTATGTATAATATATGCATAACCGTATATAATCTATGCATATCGATTAGGAAAAGTAAACAATGAATTCGATCGACTTTTTTGTAAAGATCTAAAAAGAAGAAAAGAATAAAATTATAGATATTGTTAGCCCAGCCCACACTAATGAACAAACAATGGTCACAAACTAGACATGGGTTGATGACATAAATGACCTTGAATGATGTTGGCTTGAACATTTGACCTTTAGGACAAGTCACTTAACTAATGTGCAAAACTTTAAGTTTATCAAGTTTTACTAATGGGCAAAAATTTGACTTTGAAGATTGCCCATTAGGCAGGTAACTTATTTCAAAGGCCAAAAGTTAAAGAGCTCCCTTACGATGTCCTATTTCTATGATTTTCTAAGGAGGAAATTCAGGATTACCCTACAACTGATGATTAAAAATTAGTTTTAGTGTCACAAATAATTAAAATTTAGCCATTTTTTCCAGCGAAAATAATACTTGGAGAAGAATATCTAACTTAAAAGTGCGTAAAGACTCGATTCATTATCTTTTTTGCTCTTTTTTAGCTCCAGTGAAAGCTGAAATTAGAATTATAGGATTGTGTCTTGTTTGAGTTCTAATATTTTTTCTTGGAGATCCAGCTCTATATGCTGAAATTTAACTTTTAAAAGTTGAAACTCCAACATAATATGGTGGAATTCACACACTGTGTGTCTTGTTTGAGTTTTAATATTATTTCTTGGAGTTCCAACATAATATGCTGGAATTTAACTTCTAAGAGTTTGAACTCAGCATAATATGTTGAAATTAACATACAACATAATATGCTAGAATTCACATATGATATTAAGATTTTATTTTCGCATTAAATAGTGGCTACTTTTTAATTACTTTACAAATATTGATTATTTTTTAATTACCAATTCAAAAATTTTCAGCCCACGCTATTTTTACAAATGACGCTGTATGGCCCTCCAAATATTTTAATAGCCCATGTTTTCATCTTTGACCCGAAATGGCCTTTAGGCCCAATTCTTTTGCAAGTTGTAGCCACAATTTCCAATGCACTTCTCTTCCCAATTCATTCGTATTTCCTACTCCTCTAGTTGTTTGTTATTCTCCTCCCACTTCCATCATCGATATAATCTCCAGCTTATCTCCACCGCCTTCCTCACACCACCGCTCCAATTTACCTCCACCACTGATCTCACTACCACCGATTCACCATATTTCCATAAGTAAATCTTTATCTACCTCTCAAAATACTCTCAAATCTCAACCCCAAAATCAAATCGAGACCAACAACCATCCACTGTGAATCGAAAATTTATAGAAATAATTTTTCTTTGCCTAAACAATCTCCACCGCTACCTCTAACCAATGATAATTTTATTATCTTCCGTGTTGCTTCCTTCCTCTTCTATAAAAGTCATGTAATTCTAGATCTTTAAGGAATTATAACAAATACTTGGCTAGTGATATCTATCGGCCATGGCTGCGATCAGATAAAGACTCCAGTGACCTTCCCTTTTTCTTTCTGTTTCGGCTCCGACTTTTTTGCATCTACCTTACAAATGTATATATAATGTATATATATTGTATAATAGGTGTATATGTACTATTATACAATTTATATACACTGTTTATACAATATATAATGTCGCTGGTGGGTTGTTGGTGCGTTGTGAGCCGTTTGAAGGTTGGTCTTCATGATTCTTTTGGATGAATTTATGTGCATTTCCTAAGAAGAAGTAAAAGGTGAAGTGTATTTGTGGAGGTGGTTATTGTTGCTGTCTTCTTCTTCTTCTTGAATATGAGATGTATAATTTGTGTATATCATGTACAATAAATATATATTTTGTGTATCTTTTATGTATAATATCTATGTATCTGTATACACTTTGAGTTTTTATACATTATACACTAATTATACAATATATATACACTGATTTTACAACTGTAACTATGAGAATTTTTCAGTCTTTGGGTTATTTTTGGTGAGCAAAAAAAGAGATGGAATTGTATATACACTATTACATTGTATAAATTTTTTATATAAAGTGTCCTATATTTTTCTCAGTATACCCCTAAATCCTAATGTATCTTTAGTGTCCCCCCATATATATATATATTCTTAGATGGTAAGAGGGGGGTTAGATAAAATAAAAAGGTCTATAGTTAAAATCTTCTTCTTAGATGGTATAGATGATATGATTGATGGTATGATAATATTAACAATATCATATGCAGTTGTTTTCTATATATATCTGAACAGATACTACTATTGTGTTGTAGGTATATAAAATGTACGACCAAATCTACTATCGAATAAAATCCGGTTTCTATGTCTAATATAAATTCTTCTAAACTTTGGGTAAGGCTCCTAGCAAAACTTTCTAGATGGGTATAATTATTAGGATTAATGGACATTAACAATAAAATTATTTTTTTGCGATTAAACTCTTATGTTGTGAAAATCCTACTCGGTACTCTCTCTCTCTTATTCTATAGACTTGTATAGTTACAATATTATCCAAATTATGAACTGAGATTACCCTTTTTCTAAATTGAGCTTACATATGCCGGGTAGAAGAAGTCATACATGATACCACAATATTGCAGTCTATACAGCGTGTAGCCCTATTAGTTTGATGGGTATTTGTTTTAGGGACAGTACAGTTGGCACACTGTACTGTGTTCATTTGTTGTCCAAAATTGGTACGTGGCAACTCTTAGGTGTTAGTAATCACTTTCTCTCGTCCAACAACTACAACTCTTTAATTTGCTCATCTAATTCTTCTGCACCTAACAAATCGTGTACTTATGGGAAATTTGAACCGTGAGAAAAAGAAAGAGAAGTAAAAATAGTGTCCATACGATAAGTTTGGGCTAGCAAGTATAATTAGTTTGGGGTTATGAGTTGTATGACTAATATTTATGGCTACTCGATGATATTTATTTTCTCCGACCGGTTAAAAGTGAATTTCTCTCTTTTCTTACTAGACTAGACAGTCCATAGAATTTAAGGCCTGTCAACCCAGCCCAGGCCAAAAAGGGATGAAGTACATAAATAGCTCTCAAAATAGATGATCTTGAATTATTATCTTGGATTGTCTTAGGGTAGAACTTCAAGTTTAACTAATGTTATAGATAATATATTTAATTTTTGACCTTAAAATTTTACCCTTAGAATAAGTGGGGGTCAAAAAATAAAAGTATTTGATTCGGTTCAGAGTTCAACGAAAAAACGATGTAAAATGGGTCATATGTATTTGTGTAATTTTTTATTCATCTTTCAGCTCAAGACCCCTTTGTTGAGAGTTGCGGGTGTGCATCGATCCATTTGGTTCAATTGTGAATATTATCGGTTGCATATGGGTTACCGAGTAATGCACATGGAGTGAATTTCAATCACTGAAGTTTGCATAGTCAGATTTCAAGCATAGCCATAGTTTGGTCCGCTAACCCAAATTCCCTTGTTAATGGCACAAATGCAACTTCCAGTAATGGAAAATGCTTCCCACTCTCACTGCTCAACACAGAAGAAAACATGGGAAGTCGTTTGGGAAGAAGAGTTGTGAACTTTGCTAATTTCCCCCTTAAGCTCCTCATGCCTTCCTCTTTCTCTAATATCACTGAAATTTCCCTCAAAACAATCCCCTCTGCTTCAAAGGTAACAACTTCTGTGAATTTTTCTATATTTTTGTGTAAACAAATATGATTTTGAACCTTAATTTCATTGATTTCTTGCAATTTTACGTGCATATTGAGATAAGAGAATGCAATATTTCTTTACTCAAAAAAGGAATCTTTTTAACGTAGATGCTGGGTTGTTGTTGTATTGATGCATTTAGTATTGATACATTATTTCAAAACTTAGTTTCAAAAGTCTTGGAAATTTTATTCATTTGTTCAGATAAAATTAAAGGAGGAAGTTTTTTGAGCATTTATTGTTAGACTTGTGACGGGTGTTAGTTGCTTTTAGGATTTTATTGGAATTTTATGTACAGAGACATAAAAAGCACCCCAAATTTGAATTTTTCATTTTTAACTTTGCTAAACATTTTTTTCTGTAGTCATTGCTAGAGTATTTTATATTTTAACCATATTTAGCTTTTGTAAAATGTTCATTTTTTTCTTAAACATCATAACATGTAGAGTTTTTATTTTTCTATACAGATCGAAATAAAGAGGTATTTTTTCGTACAAGTGATATGAAAATATGATTTGGAAACTTAGCTTCAAGAAGTTTCTAGGATTTTTATATACACATTGACATAACGAGAGAAATACTAATTCATACAAGTTATATTGAAATATGAACGAAGAACTTAGTATCAAAGGTGCGTTGGATTATTTGTACAGATTGAGATAAAGAGAGTTTTGGAGTCACTATACATATTTGAGGTGGAGAAGGTCCAAACCCTTAACATGGATGGGAAGAAGAAGAAGAGAGGTGGGTTGTTGATAGCTAAACCAGACTATAAAAAAGCATATGTTACTCTTAAGAACCCGTTGTCTATCTCATCGGACCTATATCCAGTCCGGATACTCGAAGAGGAGAAGAAGAATACGAGCAAGAAATCAAAATCTAGCATTGTTGAGGATGATGAACCTAAGAAGATGCATTGGCTTGACGGGAAGAAATATGGGAGGTCTAAATCAGAGACGAGCACTAGTCGTGGCTATGATGGAGATCGGAGTAATGTTGGTGCAGCACCGGCGAAGTTCGCATGGAGCAGTATGAGGTCTTATGCTGCTAGGTAGATTTCCTTTTTCAATTGGAATGAGGAGATCTTTGTCAGAGAGTTTTTTGGGTAAAGTGCTTCCATAGCTCAGTTTAGTAATGGTGGTGTATTATCGTGGAGTATATCACTTATGTCAACTTCTCTATAATTATTTGAAGTTCTATGTATTTACCTTCATTCATTGGAGATAATTTGATATTTGTGAGTTGAAAGCTGGAACATGATGAGTTTCTTTTGTATTGTTTCTTACATGGATGATCAGAGATGGTACTTGAAATTGTGTTGAATAAACTGTTTGATTTAGTCATCTCCAATGGTTAAATGAGAAAGCTTGCTCTGTGCAAGAAGTAATGAGGCCAGACTTCTTTTTTATCGTCGTCAGGCTAAAAATGTGTATTAGGAAGTTCATATCAAGAGGAAGTCCAATGGTTAAATGTGTCTTGTGGGAAGCTACAGCTACATAAACATTTGATCAAAAGAAAGAAGAAATCTTCAAGATCAAGAGGACTTTTGACTGGAAGTGTGATATGATTGATTTCTATTCTTTATAGGGAAATGATGGGATCCTGATCTGTTGAACAAAAGATACTGGTTCTGTTGTAAAGTATAAATGCCACTTAGATAAATGACTGTGTTTCTGCATTATGCAGGTGATGCAACCATGTCCATTAGTGATAACATTATTACATAGTTACTTACAAACAAGATGGCAGATGATGAGTTCATTAAATTAGATGAACAATTTGTAATTTGACACTCTGTCTGATCTGATAAGAAGCACAACTTTAGGATCTTAGGATATAGACTGCCTTCGACGAGAGCATGCTTTGCAGCCTACATTTGATCTATTATGGCCTTCTTCAGTTACTTCACTATCCAATTTTCCATTGGAATGAGCAGATTTTTTCATCTTTCTCCACCCAAATGTCCAGCTTGTTTTTGTATTTTTGTTGTTTACTTTTTCATAATTGTGTTGCAGTTCCGAGTAGTCCCTCTGAAGCTCTTCCATTTGTATCTTTATTTTTTCAAGTTCTTCTTTAAGGGACTTGACCTCCTTCTTGGAAGGTGACTGACTACTTTCCTTGTCTGACTCGTCATCACTTGTTATATGATCTTTCCCTTGTATTGCAGCCTTCATCTTCACTTGCTCTGAGAACAAAACCTGCAAGTTTCTCTCTTTTTAATTCATAAGTTTATGAGCATGTTTAGAAGGCTATTTGGTCTTGTTTTGGTACATATATGTCTTTTTGCAAGCTTAGTTTTTGATTAACCCTTTTTGCAAGCTTAGTTTACAACACTTCTTTTGCCTTGGCTTCTTAGATCTATATTAGGCTTTTTTTATGACGGTGTGTTGGGTTCAGCTTGCTCGCATCTCCATTGTTCTACCCGATACCTACTCCCTCCCACCAGCATAGGTACCTAGTAGTTCTACCCACCAAGCTTAAGGCAGATAGATAGAAATCACCTAGCGTTTTTTGTCTCCGTTGTGATTTGAACCCTGATATCCAAGGTTTTCACCCACTTGAGCAATCCATGTTAGACATTCTTATTGCAATTTCACTCAAAATATTTACTGCAGCTTTCTTCCAGATATGTGCCTCAAGTTTCACATTGTTTGCTCGTTCTATGAAGCTCCACCATGTCCTGATACATCTAGTATGTTCAGATAAGGTCTATTCTTCTGGTCCTTTTGTTGCATGTGCTAATAGTATTTGTGTTATCTGAATTCTGAGGTGAATAAGGTGTTCATATTTCTGATATATAGTTCGAAAAAGAGGTGAGGAAAACAAACAACTTGCCCTAAGATACACAGGATGACTATTACAGATATAGCCATTCAAAGTAAGAAAATAAAGATTGGTAGACTAGTTTCTAATTGTCTTTTACATAAATGGGTCAGATGCTTCTAGGTTTGAATTTTACAATGTTTGGTTTCGAGACATTTTGTGCCTAAAAATAAAAGGATGCAATGGCAAGCTAATTAATGTGTAAGATTATCCAATTGTGATTTTGTGGCTTTTGATGCCTGCACATTTCTAAGATTGGCACATAGAAGTTAGCTCTATTTTTTATTTTTTAGATAACCGTGGTATTCGAGCTAGCTTGCGCAAACCTCGACTAACTCCACAGGTATCTGCTACCTCTCACCCGTGTAGGTACCGGGTAACTCTACCAATCAAGGCTTGGACAGATGAGAGGAACTCACCTACTGTTTTTTTGCCTCGATTGAGATTTAAGTCTGAGACCTCATAGTTGTCAACCCACTTCATTGACCACTGGGCCACACCCCTGATGCCGTAGAAGTTAGCTCTATTATATCTAGTTATTTCACCATTCAACCTTGCAACGTCAAATAAAAGCTAGTCTTGCTCTAGTGTAAGATTCTGGCCTTGTTGGCATCTAGAAAGTTTTAAGAAGCTGAATTGTATTATGCTATTGTTTACTTCTGCCATGATGCTTGGTAAGGATCTAGAGACTGAATATGCCTTACAATATGAAGGGCTCATTGTCGGCTTTTATATACTTTAGCTCGATCGTGATGTTTAGGACTAGAAATCTTTTTGCAGTTATACCTGGATAACAATCCTTAGAGGCAACCTGTCATTTTGTGCTGCATGTGTGCATGCGTCAAGTGACAACTTCCCACAGTTCATAATCTTGCACAGCCTTTGGCGGTCATGCTCTGACAGTGAAGGATGAGTCTATGGAAAATATTAAACCACTAGTATTCTTTATCAACTTGTACATCAGGAAGTATATAAGTGACGGAAAAATTTAAGAGAGAAAGAGAGAGAGACCTTGAGGTATGTATCAATGGCTCGATAGAGGCCATCGTGACTTGCTCGAGCTTCTAGTGGCAAAGATTCAGCTAAAATTTGGAACTTGTCGATGGAGACATTGGGATCACTTGCAATTTCTGCTAGGTAGCTGTCAACCAGTTTACTGATATTCGATGCTGTAGACTTCAATCCTTGTTGCTGTAGCTGTTGTTTTTCGTATATCAAGAAATAATCCAAAATCCTTTGTACAGCTTCTAAATTGTGCATAGTCTGTTTTTCAGTTGAACTGGATGAACCATTAACGGAATTTGGTAAGACTCTATTTGGGATTCCTCAAGTTTTATCTTTTCTTTAAGTGTCTATATTGAGATGAAAATTGAAAGACTGACCTTTAGAGCAATGTGCTAAATCAAATGATAGAAACTCACTCTATTGTTTGTTCGCCTACTGAATTAGTAGGGATCAGAAGGTCATTCACCGTGGCATTTTCCAGCACCATGCTGATTCTTTTCTCGAGCTCAAAAACTAGGACTGGTGATGGTGCATACACAATAGCCTTCTTTAACATCCACAGGAGGAACTTGCAAGGAACAGCTTCCTTTTGAGGAGGCAGTATACTAACAAGACTCTCTATGATTGTCCTACGCTCCTTATTCTGTCCAATCTTCGTTTCTTGCTTCCTCCCACTCATGAAATGAAAATCAATTATTCTGTTACCATAATTTCCCGTTTCTTCTGTTTTCGTGTCTGTGCTTGGCAACCATTTTTCCCCGTAGCATATTATACATGAGCCAATGATTTCAGGGTTCATTTCTTTTGCCCGCAGTGCTGTGATTATCCGTAAGAAATGGTTAATATGGAGACTAGTAACATCTTTGAACCACCAATTCTCTTCAATCAGCTTCTCCTCAGCTGAATTTCCTCTGGAAATCTTCGAAATGATTGAGTCGCAACATCTTCTAACCATCTGAAGGTTTTCTGCCCATGGTGATAGAATCTCACATGATCTAAGGACAGTGATGGTGTCATTCCATGATGAGAGGACTACAAATGTGAAGAAGGCTTCTATCTTAGCAATTAAATTTCCATCTTCCATTGCTTCGGTCATATCTAGAAATTCTGAGGCACATCTTGTTGCTGCGACATTGTCAGGGTTCAGGCTTATAGGCAGGCCATAACAGAATTTCAATATGATCTCAAAAGTTCCAGATCCGCCTGGAAACTTTTCAAGCTTGAGGTCATAACCTAAATGTGAATTTGGCCGCGGAAGCTCAATTGTTCTTAGGTAGCCACACTTTGAAACCAGTGGATACTGTTTCAGGAGAACATGAACTTGAATCAACTTCTATTAAGTAAATAACAGGTATCACATTATTGCAGCACTTTTTGTTTGTTTTGTTTCGGATAAATACATTATCGCTGAACTCCAAAAAGTGAAACCTGGGTTTGAAGATCTCTTTTATCGCTGTTGAAAAGAGTTTATATTTGCTTCACTTGTTTGTATTTTATTTATTTTCTTTCTGATTGCTGACTCCTAGTTTGTCCTTTTTATTTTCTAAACTCTTTATTATTGGAGCACTCTAACCTTTTTTCAGGTCAATATCATCACTTTCTTGTTCCGTTCTTCCAAGTTGGCAAGAATGTTACAAGGTCATTTCAATGATAAGTCAAGGAAGGCTTCTTTTGGAATTATACAGGTGATCACCTCCTTATGCAGCAGTATATTCTTTATGATGAGTAGAATTGTAATCATGTTCTTCTATGCGGCCACTAGTGTCTTTTTTGAGTGATTTGGTTCTTCGTGTGTTTAATTAGGAAAAGCAACTTACTCTGTTTTGTTCGTATGAATTATAATGCCTCGATTAGTTTGGATATAATCTCCGTAATTACCTTGTGAACGTGGAAGGTGACATCTTCAACTTGAATTGAGAGATCAGTTGGAATCTGACAAGTCGCAAACCTGAAAAACAGATGAAAAGCACACTAGAAACAAACAAACAAGCTAAAACAAAAAAAAGAATTGAATGAGTATGAGGAAATTACATGATCAAACTAAAAACTGAAGCTTATGGTTTTAAGATTCTTACCATGATTGTTCTTTCTTCTTGAAGCCGTCAGCTGTTTCAGTTTCAACTATACGTTGGTTGTGGACGTGGTTAGTACCATTAGAATCATTTGGGGGTTTGTCTGGCTGATCCAGCTGAATGGACTTGTGCATTGTAAGTTGTCTTTACTGCATTCACTCAAGAAAGTTCATCTGATAAAAAGATTGAGTTTGGTGGGGACTGCAGTGAGTAAATGTGAAAAAGGAGTCTGGCTGGAATGAACGGACAATTGAAGGAATGCTGGGGTGGTGTTTTCTCAACTTGCATTGAAGTTCAGTGTGACAAACATGGTATTTATTTCTAGAGACAATTTGATTAAGATCAGGAGGACAGTCAGAATGTTGTCTGTGAGGTCAATGTTGAGCGAAAACCACGTAGAGTCCAATCATTTGCCCAAGTGATCATTTTGTGGATTAGACGAATGTGAGACAGTTGTTGCAATTAATTGTTGAAACATTAGTCTATCTACCTGCATTTTGTGGAAGAATTATCTACTACTCCTAGTTTATTTCTGCAGTGAATAGTATAAAACAAATTTTGCCATTATGCTTTACTGTTTATATTGTGGAAATAGCACGGGCTAGCTATTTCTTGGACAGGTAATCGAAAAACAGCCATAGTTTTGCTGAAACATGGAAAATTACAGCATAATATGCGAGATTAAGAAGCTCTTGCGTATAAACTTCCAGCATATTATGTTGGAACTCTAGGACACGGAAAGTTCCAGCATAATATGTGTGATTATGGAGCTCCTGCATATAAATTTCCAGCATATTATGATGGAACTTCAGTACATTATAAAAGCTCATATGTAAAAATTCGAACTTTAGCATATTATGCTGGAACATTTCCGGATTTTTAATAGTATTTTTGTTCAGATTTTATCTTTACACGAAAAATGGCTAAATTTCAATTACTTTTGAAACTGTGGCTATTTTTCAATTATCAATTGTAAATTTGGCTATTTTTGAATTTCACCCGTTTATATTAGGTAGGTGTATTTTGAATTCTAAGGTGGAGAACAAGCTTAATTGAAGGCTTGAAGCCGGTCCCTATGGTGGAGAATTGACTCAAATAAAACGGTTAAAATTAGCTTTATTTTTCCTTTTTGCAAACTCTTCTACTCCCAAAATAAATAAATAAAGTAGAAATAAAAGGGTGGATATTAACTAGAACTAGGATATTCAAGCGGTTTTTATTTTTCCTTTTGTTTTTCTAAAGTTAGGGGTGGATGTGGAAGCAACGGATTTGCCAAGTTTATTGCCCATTTTTTTCTACTAAGAGCGTGTTTGGTATGAATGAACATCATCGAAAAAATGTATTTCAATTTCTCATGTTTGGTTAAGGACCATGTCCAAAACATAACAGTCGGTAATGGCTCCCACATTTACTCCACCCTCCATTTCTCTTGTGGCATTTGAGTTATTCTTATCTTCATTGTATCATGGGAAACGGACCAAAAATACCCCTGATCAATTAATAATTTGGGAGAAGGGTTAGATTTACCCCTTTACTATCAAATATTATCTACATTTAATCTTCATTATATTTTTGGAACATATGTATCCCTGCCGTTAACAAAGCTTAAAAGCACTTTTTAAGTGCCGAAACTTGTTTTATAAATAAGCAGCTACGTGTTTGGATAAAAGTGCTTAAGCTGAAAAAAAGTTGTTGAAGTGTTTGGTAAATAAGTGCGGGTAAGCACACTTTTTCTGTTAAAATGACTGAAATATCCTTAAAGCTGTAGTATGTTATTTTTGGAGAATTTCCTTCAAAAAAATTGGAAAAATTTATTTGTGTTTAGATGAGTTTTCATTTGAAGTTACCATATTTAGTGCTATATATTTATTTCAATTTTTTCAAATATTTTGTATTTTAGTATTTGTACAAGACAAACAATTATGACATTGTTTGTTTGACAATATAAAAGAAACGCTCAAAACATAAAGAATTTTAAGAAAATAATTATTAGCAAATATACTATCAAATCAGGAGGAGTAAAATAAAAATGCGGTTATGATTATTTACGTGAGAAGAAATCATGAAAGTAAAATCAGGGCGGCTTTAGTGAAAATAATTGAGTGACCATCAGTGAAATTGAGTGACCATAAGTGAAATTGACCCAGCAGTAAACCATAGTAGATTACACTTCAGTTTCCTGTTTAAAACTTGATAGATATCAACAAAAATGAACACCAAGCATCAAAAGTCACAAAATTACAATTCGTCAACAAATATGTATACTAGCTCGCTATTGCATCCTTTCAATTTTTGGCATAAAATATCCCATCATCACATTAACCTAGAAGCAATCTCACCAATTCAATAAAAAGGACAAACTAGAAGCTAGCCTACTAATCTTTATTTTCATATTTTGGACGGATAAATCTGAAATATTCATACTGCTTCTAGTTGTTTGTTTCCTTCACCTCCTACTATAATTCTGTTCAGAAATTTGAACACCATATTTACCACAGATCACGCAAATGCTGACAGAGATAATACATCTAACACATTGAGCACTCAACAACTCTAACATGGATCTAACAAAACCAAGGCAAAATGAGTGCTATAACCTGAGGTTGCGGGAGAACAAAACACAGACCTGTAACCTTATATACATGTTCATACCCTTCCTAAATTACAAATCCATTCTTTCCCACCGAAAGTTGGATTGTGAAGTAGCTGAAGAAGGGCAGAGCAGATTAAATTCTGGCTGCTAAGCCAGCTTTCGTTAAACTATCATATGATAGACAAACTAATCAAATTGCCATTTGTTCTCCTAGTTTAGTTAACTTATCATCTGCTATCTCTTTTATAAGAAACAATGTGATGTTGATGGTGGCGTAAAGTGGATACACAATATCTAAGTCAATCTGATACTTTCCGTTATAGTAAAGGTAAAACCTCTTCTATATGTCAGAATTCCATTATTACGCTGTAAAGGATAGTTATCAATAATATGACACTGCAGGTCCTCTTTGTCTTGCTTATTTGTCTAAGCAAGAGAAGCATCTATTCCGGCATTCATTAGACCTTCACACACACACACAAAAAAGAAGAAGAAGGATCTACATTCATAGATGTGGGAGGATTGAAGAACATTATGTAACTTTTAGATGAACAGAAATGTAAGTCTTAAAGCACAATTTGGCACACCAATTAAAAAGGAGTATGCATAATCCAATTGCAAAAAAATATTAAGGAATTGTTGCTATGACTCATCCTCATAAAACCATTAAACTCGTCCATTGTTATATGCCTCCTCTACTTCTTTTCCTGTTTTGCTCTTCATAACTTTGGTGCAAAGAAGTAGATTTCCGCGTGATGAGTTCCCGACTCTTAGGGAATTTAATGTCACACGGGTTGAGTAGAGCCTTGATGACGTCTTTAACTGATGGGACGGTGCTTTCGGACTTGTGTCGCGGTGCTATCCCATCATAGTCCAAATGGTATCGAACTCTTTTTCTAATAGCGACCTTAGCCGTAGGAATGTTACTTTCGAGCTTATATCGAAGTATTATCCCATCGTGAGTCCCAGCTTTCTTCGGCGATGGCCTTTGGCCCCCAGGATTTTTCGAACTTTTTCTTCGGCGAAGGTCCTTGGCCTTGGTATTATTTCGAACTTTCGTCGAAATATTAACCCGTCGTTGTTCAATCGAGGTCGAACTCTTCTTTTTGGCAAAGGTCCTTGGCCTTAAGGGTATTATTTCAAACTTTCGTCGAAATATTAACCCGTCGTTGTTCGATCGAGGTCAAACTCTTCTTTTTTGGCGAAGGGCCTTAAGGGTGTTATTTCGAACTATCGTCGAAATATTAATCCATCGTTGTTCGATCGAGGTCGAACTCTTCTTTTTTGGCGAAGGCCCTTGGCCTTAAGGGTGCTATTTTGAACTTTCGTCGAAATATTAACCCTTCGTTGTTCGATCGAGGTCGAACTCTTCTTTTTTGGCGAAGGCCCTTGGCCTTGAGGGTGTTATTTCGAATTTTCGTCGAAATATTAACCCGCCGTTGTTCGATCGAGGTCGAACTCTTCTTTTTTGGCGAAGGCCCTTGGCCTTAAGTGTGTTATTTCGAACTTTCGTTGAAATATTAACCCGTCGTTGTTTGATCGAGGTCGAACTCTTCTTTTTTGGCGAAGGCCCTTGGCCTTAAGGTATTATTTAGAACTTTCGTCGAACTATTAACCCGTCGTTGTTCGATCGAGGTCGAACTCTTCTTTTTTGGCGAACGCCCTTGGCCTTAAGGGTGTTATTTCGAATTTTCGTCGAAATATTAATCCATCGTTGTTCCGGTTTTCCGGAGAGTTGGGTATCTTCTGGGGGCAGTTCTCCTGATTTTATTTGCATCGGGAGTGTGATGTCAGAGAGTAGAATATGCTGCTGCTTTGCTCATACTCGTTTTACGCACATATTGATGTTTCCCTTTCTAACCTTTTCGCTTTCCTGTCTGGAGGTGTCATTGGTGGGTGGGGCGATTAATTACACTTTGACCACGGGTAGTTCCCCCTTGTCGGCCAGGTCTTTAAGTCCCCGGGAGGGCTCTCTTGGGACAACTTCTTGGTGAGGGAGAGGGGTATCATTTCCTTGGAGTTGGGTTTGTCAGGTGGACGACATCTCGGTTGCTTTATAGTAATTTCCCATTCTTTAGTTGGGATGTTTGCTTGCTCGCTCGCCCGCGCGTTTGCATTCTTGTTTGAGCAGACAACAGAAGGTGGATCTGTGGCGTTGCTTGCTTTGCTTGGCATTTCAATGGTTGATGGGGGTGGTGTTTTCTGAATTCGGTAATCGTATTCAGCTCTCTTTCCCTTCTTTTTTTGTGCCTTTGTCCTGTGCGGGCCAGGCTTGTCTTGGCGGGCTCATGGGCTGCCCGGTGTGTGGGGGAGGATGGGCCCCTTTTTTATCTCTTGAAGGAAAGGGCAACAAGTTTACCATAATTGAGTTTTTTTTTTCTTGAAGGAAAATATAATTCTTTCATATTTGGCTAGTCTCTTTTCTTGGAGGAAAATGTTTGGATTTCTATAAATTAAGGATCTTTCCTTTTCATTCAGAAGCATCCACAATGTAGCCATATCGGGTTTGAGAGCCTTGTTTAGGGGGAGAACTTTTCGGGACAAATATTAGTGTGTCACTTGTGTTTGCTTCTTTGTGAGGTTGTTCTCTCGATATTTTGTACTCTCTTTTATATAGTGGATTGCTCATCTCCATCTGTGGATATAGGTCAACTGAACGAACCACGTTAAATATTTGTGTCTCCTTTGCTATATTTCTCTTTTGTTGTCTAATTTATCGCCATTTAAGGTTTATTTACTAGCTTCCGCATGATACCTGATTATTTTCGATCTTAACAAGTGATATCAGAGTAAGTTTCAAGACAAGTTCATCTAGGCGGGTTTAGTTCTAGTCGCAACCTATTTGACGGTAATTATGATTTTTGTTTGAGAAATTTGACCGGAGTACTAGTCGCGTTGATACAAACTTTGCGGCGGAGATTTAGAAATGCGACTTGTTGAAGATTATCTGAAGAAGGTGGATCAAGTTTATTTTGTCAGAAAATTCCGGCCAAGGAGGAGAATTGTGAGGTGTTATCCTAATTTTCTTATCATATTTGTTTTTTCTATCTCTTGAAGAAAAGGACAACATGTTTAAATAATTGGATTTTTCTTTTCCTACAAGGAAAATATAATTATTACATATTTGGCTAGTCTTTTTTCTTGGAGGAAAATGTTTGGACTTTTATAAATTAAGGATCCTTCCTTCTCATTCAGTAACATCCACAATGTAGTCATATGCGGTTTGAGCTAGAGTTTTGTTTAGAGGGAGAACTTTTCGGGACAAATATTAGTGTGTCACTTGTGTTTGCCTCTTTGTGAGGTTGTTTTCTCGATATTTTGTACTCTCTTTTATATAGTGGATTATTATCTTCATCTGTGGACGTATGTCAATTGACCGAACCACGTTAAATGTTTGTGTCCCTTTTGGTATATTTCCCTTTTGTTGTCTGATTTATCATCGTTCAAAATTTGCTTACTAGCTTTTGCATGACACCTGATTATTTTCGGTCCTAACAAATGTTTGTTGACCTTCGCTTTGGTGTCTTCTAGTTTTTTTTTTTTTTTTGCTTTGCACAATGTAATCTACGCGTCTTCTTTCAAAAAATTCTTTAGAAATCTGTATTAACCCCAAAGCTACTCACACAGGTCAAACATCAAGATTTTCTTGTAAACTAACCCCAAAGCGGCTGACACATGTCAAACATCTCAGTGTCAAGGACGGGTAAATAGCGTGCGTGGTTTCTTTGCTTGGATTGGCCAGAACCAATTGTCTGGCCGGTCTTCTTAAACGCCACTTTCAGAATTTCAGGGTTGAATTCCGGATCGTATTCATATAACCTGGAATGAAATGGGCAATGAGAAATTTTCCCTTGATACTTCATCTTCCAGAATGTTAAAATCTTTCTTGACTGACCAACTAATGGTTTATGAAATACATGTCTCCGAAAGACCAAAAGGGATTCATATGCTCTGGTTCATCAGTGTATTGGTAAAATCCTATCTTATCAGTGCAGTGACGTATGGTTCAATACCTAGAAGCATGGAAGCTAAAGCTAAAAGAGAGCCGAAGGACCACGATTTGGATCATCCATTCGGATCCAGAACAAGAGTGACCGGATCGGAAGGGATTCGCCAAGCACGTATCCGAAACAGACTTAACTCCTTCGGTGCCGAGCTCCAATATACCTATGATATGATCTTCCCGATCGAGATCATTTCCCCTGTCGGTTACGCACTAACGGTTATGGCGTGCGATAATCTCGTTGTACACAACATGCGGAGATCAGTATAATAAGCATATTCGGTGATCGACTTGATACCTATTCAGGAAAGGACACGACTATATACGACTACCTTAAAGTAATGGTTCGAGAAAGAATAACATATTCACTAGAGAAAGGAAAGGAGGTGAAATCGCATATATTCTGTGCATCTTAAAATTCACATGGCTCCATTTAATTTCCACAAGTTGTGTGCAAGGGAGTTTTAAGTTATCTTTGTAGTATGGATTTCTTGTTTTAATGAGTTTGTTGCATGAAAATGTTAATGAGATATACGAATAGAGAATTCGACATGTGACAAAGTAAGAAATTATTCAAGTCGACTTTTAGTGACAGTGAGTTTGGATTTTAGGCGATACATTATAGCAATCGACTTTTCGCACCGATTAACTTTGGATTTTAAATAACAAGTATTTAGGATGGAAAGCTACCTGGATATTTGGTTCAAACGTCAGTTACTTGCAGGGAGTTGTAGGGATTGATTTACTTGGTTTTCTTGGTAGTGTAAAGAAGAAAAAGTTTGAGCTTTTTGCAAGAACCAAGCAGTTCTTGGTATTTCATGAGAGCAAGAACACCCCCCCTCCCCCCCCCCCCCCCCAAAAAAAAAGAGAGAGAGAGAGATTGCTTACTTTTGGCCAGAAAATAAGAAACAACTGAGATTTCAAGAAGAGTTTCAAGTGGAGCTTGAATCAATGATCACAAAGAGCGTAAACCACTATTAGTCTTTCCCCGGAGGAATTAATTTATAGAGTCAATTAATAAGATGACCACTCAACTATTTCAAATTATCCTCCTAAAATCACTTTTCTTTCTCATAGGTTACAAGTACTTTGGGCATAAGTACTTTACTTTATGTTTTAATGATCTAACAAACTTACCATCCAGAACTAGATAAGGAACCTGTTACACATTTATATGAACCTTGAGATCACAAAGTTCCAGATTGGGATCTAGCGTGGGATATAACTCAACTCTTCAGAGTGGAAGGAATAGCTGAGGGAACAGGTCCCTATCAGTTCCTGAGGAGACTGTATGAAGTCAACTCTCCAGCTGGAAAGTTGCTGCCTGCACACGCTACTGTACAGGAACAGTGCAGCAGTCAACTTTCTATGGAATGCTTTTTACCTACCTTGCTTACATCATTGTAAGTGATGTCACACATGTATAAATACAATCAAGGAAGGTAAAACAACTTACTTCATGAGAGAACAAGATAAGGAATCTGATACAATTAAGTTCCCTTGCATTCCGAATAACTAGTCAGATGTCTGGTTCAATTCTCAATGAAATCAGATTAGGAAACAATAGAGGGACCAGATAGGGATCAATTTCCCTCGTCATTGTAAAGTCAACTCTACAGCTATAAAAGCTGCTGCACTGTACCGTCTGGCAGACTGCTGCACTGTACCGTCTGGCAGCAGCACAACTGTAGCTTGCTAAGGCCAAACTAAAGGGCACTTTATTGCATCATCCTTGATGACATCACACACATATTATCATCATGAGGTAAGGGATTTTATCTCCCCAACACTTGCAAAATCAAAAGAAAATATTCTTTCAAGTTCCAGACACAACCTCTCTCAAGAACAAAGCTGCTGCAACCTCAAGGACCAGATCCAAAGATTGAAGATATCTTAAGTCCTTAGGTTTGTTGAGTCTTTGTTATTTATTCTTCATTTGTAACTCCTACTTAGCTTAGTTAGAAGCATTGTGTAGGAACTCCTTTGTAAAACCACAAACTTTCTGAGTTTGTGTTGTGACTAGAGTTAGTCACAAGTTGAAGTCTTTATAACTAGTGAGTGACAAAGTGGCTTGTGGTAAGTGCATCACAAGTTAGTTGAGTTGAAGTCTTTGTAACTAGTGAGTGACAAAGTGGCTTGTGGTAAGTGTATCACAAGTTAGTTGAGTTGAAATCTTTGTATAAAATCATTACAAAGTGGCTTGTAATAGCGTGTTTACAAGTTAGTAAAGTTGAAAGCCTACAAGTATGGGTCGTGGTTTTTGTCCCCTTGAGTTGGGATTTTTCCACGTAAAAATCCTCTGTGTTCTTTATTTACTGCCGAGTTATTATGGGAACAATTAGAGAACTTGATTCCCTATACTAGTTGGTTTTACAATCTGTTGCTTACAGTGGGAACTGATACAGAATCTAGTTCTCTATACAGTCTGGTGGACGCTTAGTTTTTATCACTTTCGATTTTAATAACAAAGGGTGTGTTTGGTATGAAGGAAAATATTTTCCGGAAAATGTTTTTCAATTTTCTCATGTTTGGTTGGCTTGAATGTTTTGGAAAATATTTTCCTTATGAACTCATTTTTGTCACGACCCAGATTTTCCACCCTCGGGAGTCGTGATGGCGCATACTAATGTGAGCTAGGTAAACCAATTACTTCATTGTCCAATTATTTCCCTTAAGCAAACATAAAGCAATAACGTAATAACAACGAAAATTTAAATTTAAGCGGAAGAAAACAATAAAATAGCTGAAATATGTATCTATTACAACTGCTTAAACCTTAATTGCCCAAAACCTGGTGTCACAGTATCACATACGGTCTATGATTAACTACATACAAGGTCTGAAGAAAATAACAATACACTATTTGGGAATATATATTAAAATGAAACAGGAAATAGGGATAGAGGGAGACGCCAGGGCATGCGGATGCCTGCAGGTCTACCTTGGATCTCCGGGTGGACTAAATGAAGCCTCCAAACTACAATCCAAGACCTGCACATAGTGCAGAGTGTAGTATCAGCACAACCAACCCCATATGCTAGTAAGTGTCTAGCCTAAACTCGACGAAGTAGTGACGAGGCTAGGACCAAGCTACCAAATAAACCTGTGCAGATCAAATATATACAACGGAAAAGAAATACAAAAATAACTAGTCCAATATGGGAGGGGGAGCATGCTGTGGGGGAGATGACAATTCCGGATAGAAAGACATCAAGTAAACGAAAGAAACAACATAACTCGGATATCAACAGAGAATCAGAAATCAATAAATGCACGACATCACCCTTTGTGCTTTTACTCTCTTTCCTCACCATATAATCAAAATAATCGGCACGGAATGGTACATCGTGCGGCACAACATCACCCTTCGTGTTTTACACTCTATCCTCACAATCATACACGGTATCACCCTTCATGCTTTACACTCTTTCCTCACAATAAAACAATGCACGCCATCACCCTTCACGCTTTAAATCTCTTCCTCACCCCAAACAACAATCACAAACAATAGGGCAAGGGAATAAATGGAATTATAATGAGAATCCCGGCAAGGGAACAACATCAATAACCCCAACATCCCGGAAAGAGAGATAACAAATAAAGAAACAATAGGCCGGCAAGGGTGGAAACAAAATGATCTCTTCTCTTTCTCATTTTTACTTCACAATTCACTTCACAACTCGAGCCAATGCTCTAGAGGTTCAATTATCACTTATACCTTCACAATTCACTTTACAACTCGAGCTAATGTCTAAAAGTTCAATTATCACTCATACTTTCACAATTCGTTATACAACTTGAGCCAACGCTCCTCAATGTTCATAAATCACAATTCTTTCCACAAACTTTACACAATAAATAGAAATCTTCTCCAAGGCATGGATAATACAACAAAGTCATGAAAATCACAATATAAGACTCACGGGCATGCTAGACACCAACGCATAAATACTCGTCACCATGCCTATACGTCGTACTCCACAATGACCACATAACAAATAGGACTCGACTCCTAATCCCTCAAACTAAGGTTAGACCAAACACTTACCTCGATGCTACGAACACAATTCACGATTCAATTATAGCTTTACCTCTTGATTCCACCACCAGTTCGCTCGTATATAGTTACAAGTTACTTAATTACATCAATAAACACTAAATGAATCAATTTGAATGCATGAAAATGAATCTCCCAAAGTTTCACCCAAAAAGTCAAAAATCGCCCCCGGGCCCACATGGTCAAAACTCGAGGTTCGAACCAAAACCCGATTACCCATTCCCCCATGAACCCAAATATGTAATTTGTTTTGAAATCGGACCTCAAATCGAGGTCAAAATCCCCAATTTTTGAAAAGATCTAGGTTCTACCCAAAACACTCGATTTCCCCCATGAAAATCATTGATTTTTGAGTTGAAATCATGTTAAAAGATGTTAATGATTGAAGGAAATGAGTTAAAATTAACTTACAATCCATTTGGAAGAAGAGTTGTTCTTGAAAAATCGCCCTAGGGAGTTTTTGTTTTGAAAAGATGTGAAAATGGGTTAAAAATTCGTCTAAGTATGAAAGTTGCAGGTTGCAGATGTGGGAAATGCGAACAGGCGTTCGCAATGCTAGCTTGGGAATTGCGAAATGCCTCTCGCATTTGCGAGTTGGGAATTGCGACTACAGCGTCGCATTTGCGACTCAAGGCTGAAACAGGGGTAATCGCATTTGCGATCAAACCTCGCATTTGCGAGCAAGGATAGGCTTGGGCTGTTTCGCATTTGCGATCCAGCCTTCGCATTTGCGAACTCGCATTTGCGAGTCAGGCTTCGCATGCAGGCCTGATCACACCAGCAATAAAACCTGCAATTTTCTAAGTCCAAAAATACACTCCGTGGCCTATCCAAAACTCACCAGAGCCCTCGGGGCTCCAAACCAAATATACACACAACTTCAAAAATATCCTACGGACTTATTCGTGTAATCAAATCACCAAAATAACATCATGAACATCGAATTAAACCTCAAAACCAATGAAATTTCTCAAAACTTCTTTAAACATCAAATTTTGCATTTAAGGTTCGAATCACGTCAAATGGATTCTGTTTCTTACCAAACTTCACCAACAATACATATAAATCATATTGAACCTGTATCGGACGCCAGGAACAAAAATACGAGCCCGATACCACATGTTTCACATAACATTTCACTTTCAAAAACCTTTATATTTTTTCAGAAAATAATTTCTTTACAAAATTCATTTCTCAGACTTGGGACCTCGGAATTCGATTCCGGGCATACGCCCAAGTCCCATATTTTCCTACGGACCCTCCGGGACCGTCAAATCATGGGTCCGGGTCCGTTTACCCAAAACGTTGACCGAAGTTAAATTAATTCATTTTATAGTCAAAATTTCAATCTTTTCACAGATTTTCACATAATAGCTTTCCGGCTACGCACCCGGACTGCGCACACAAATCGAGGTGATGCTAAAAGAGATTTTTAAGGCCTCGGAATGCAGAATTTTCTTTTAAAAATAAGTGATGACCTTTTGGTTCATCACATTCTCCACCTCTAAAACAACCGTTCGTCCTCGAATGGACAGGAGAAGGAAGTACCTGAGTCGGGGAAAAGATGGGGATAACGGCTCCGTATATCGGACTCGGACTCCCAAGTCGATGCCTCAGTAGGTTGATCTCTCCACTGAGCATGAACAAAAGGAAAACTCTTCGATCTCAACTGATGAACCTGCCGGTCTAGAATAGCTACTGATCCTCCTCGTAAGACAAGTCCTTGTCCAACTGGACAGTGCTGAAATCAAGTCCTTGTCCAACTGGACATTGCTGAAATCTAACACATGGGATGGATCGCCGTGATATTTCTGAAGCATGGGCACATGAAACACTGGATGCACGACTGATAAGCTTGGTGGCAACGCAAGTCTATAAGCCACCTCTCCCACTCGATCAAGAATCTCAAACGGGCCAATGAACCTAGGGCTAAGCTTGCCCTTCTTCCCAAATCTCATCACGCCCTTCATAGGCGACACTCGAAGCAATACCCGCTCACCGATCATGAATGCCAAATCACAAACCTTGCGGTCGGCATAACCTTTTTGCCTGGATTGAGCTGTACGAAGCCTATCCTGAATAATACTAACCTTGTCCAAGGCATCCTGAACCAGATCCGTACCCAACAACCGAGCCTCTCCCGGCTCAAACCATCCAATCGGTGACCGACACCGCATACCATACAAAGCCTTATACGGAGCCATCTAAATACTCGACTGGTAGCTGTTGTTGTAGGCAAACTCTACTAAAGGCAAAAACTGATCCCATGAGCCTCCAAAGTCAATGACACAAGCTCGGAGCATATCCTCCAAAATCTGAATAGTCCGTTCGGACTGCCCGTCCGTCTAAGGATGAAATGTTGTGCTCAACCCAACCCACTTGACCAACTCTCGATAAACTACTCTCCAGAAACGTGAGGTAAACTGTGTACCTCGGTCCGAAATGATAGACTCGGGCACACCATGAAGACAAACAATCTCCCGGATATAGATCTCAACTAACCTCTCGAAAGAATAGGAGACTGCCACAGGAATGAAATGCGCTGACTTGGTCAGCCTATCAACAATAACCCACACTACATCGAACTTCTTCCGAGTCTGTGGGAGTCCAACAACGAAATCCGTAGTGATCCGCTCTTACCTCCACTCAGGAATTTCAATCTTCTAGAACAAACCACCAGGTCTCTGATGCTCATACTTAACATGCTGACAATTCAAACACCGAGCCACATATGCAACGATGTCCTTCTTCATTCTTCTCCACCAATAATGCTGCCACAAATCATGATACGTCTTCGCTGCACCTGGATGAACAGAGTACCGGGAGCTATGGGCCTCCTCTAAAATCAACTCTCGAATCCCATCCACATTAGGCACACAAACTCGACCCTGCAATCTCAAAACTCCATCATCACCCAAGGTAACCTGCCTAGCACCTCCGTGCTGCACTATGTCTCTAAGGACATATAAATGGGGATCATCATACTGCCGATCTCGGATCCGCTCCAATAATGAAGAACGAGCGATTGTGCAAGCTAACACACGATTGGGCTCAGAAACATCCAACCTCACGAGTTGATTGGCTAAAGCCTGAACATCCAAAGTAAGAGATCTCTCACCGACCGGAATATAAGCAAGACTGCCCATACTGGCTGACTTCCTACTCAAAGCATCGGCCACCACATTGGCCTTCCCCGGATGATATAAGATGGTGGTATCATAATCTTTCAACAACTCCAACCACCTTTTCTGCCTCAAATTCAATTCCTTTTGCTTGAACAAATACTGTAGACTCTTGTGATCTGCAAACACCTCACATGCCACGCCATACAGATAATGCCTCCAAATCTTCAACGCGTGAAGTATGGCTGCCAACTCCAAGTCATGAACTAGATAGTTCTTTTCATGAATCTTCAACTGTCGCGAGGCATAGACAATGACCTTGACATCCGACATCAACACCACCGCAAGTCCAATACGAGATGTATCACAATAAACTATATAATACCCTGAACCTGTGGACAAAACCAACACCGGTGTCGTAGTCAAAGTTGTCTTGAGCTTCTGAAAGCTTTCCTCACACTCATCCGACCATTTGAACTGGGCACCCTTCTGGGTCAATCTGGTCATCGGGGTTGCGATAGATGAAAACCTCTCCACGAACCGACGATAGTAGCCTGCCAATCCCAAGAAACTCCGAATCTATGTAGCTGATGCTGGTCTAGGCCAGTTCTTGACTGCCTCAATCTTCTTTGAATCAACATGAATACCCTCAGCTGGCACAATATGACCCAGGAATGCAACTGAACTCAACCAGAACTCGCACTTCGAGAACTTAGCATATAACTGACTATTCCTCAAGGTCTAAAGAACCACTTTAAGATGTTGTTCGTGCTCCTCCTGGCTGCGAGAATAGATCAAAATATCATCAATGATGACTATTACGAACGAATGCAAATAAGGCCTGAACACTCGGTTCATCAAATCCATAAAAGCTGCTGGGGAATTTGTCAACCCGAATGACATCACCAAGAACTCATAATGCCCTTACCGAGTGCGAAAAGCTGTCTTAGGGACCTCAGATGCCCTAATCCTCAACTGATGGTAGCCAGATGTCAAGTCAATCTTCGAAAATACCTTGACACCCTGAAGTTGATTAAAGAAATCATCAATCCTCGGTAATGGATACTTATTCTTGATTGTAACCTTGTTCAACTACCGGTAATCAATACACGTTCTCATCGATCCATCTTTCTTCTTAACAAACAACACTGGTGCACCCCAAGGTGAAAAACTCGGCCTAATGAAACCCTTCTTGAGCAAGTCTTGCAACTGTCCCTTCAACTCTTTCAACTCAGGCGGGGCCATATGATACAGCGGAATAAAAATGGGCTGAGTGCCCGGAGCCAAATCAATGCAAAAGTCAATATCCCTATCGGGTGGAATACCCGGCAGGTCTGAAGGAAATACCTCAGGGAACTCACGAACAACAGGCACAGAATCAATAGAAGGAACCTCGACACTAGAATCACGAACATATGCCAAATAGGCCAAACACCCCTTCTCGACCATACGTCGAGTCTTCACATAAGTGATAGCACTACGGGTAGAATGACCAGGAGTCCCTCTCCACTCTAGACGAGGTAAACCCGGTAAGGCTAAGGTCAAAGTCTTGTCATGACAGTCCAAGATAGCGTGGTAAGGTGATAACTAATCCATCCCTAATATGACGTCAAAATCAATCATGTCCAGAAGAAGCAAATCTACACGAGTCTCAAGACCTCCAATCATAAGTATACATGAACGATGGACTCAATCTACCACAGTAGAATCACCCACCGGTGTAGACACATAAATAGGAGCACTCAAAGAATCACTAATCATGACCAGATACAGTGCAAAATAAGATGACACATACGAGTATGTAGACCCTGGATCAAATGACACTGAAGCATCTCTATCACAAACCAGAACCGTACCTGTAGACATGTGATTTTTGACCCTCCCCAAGAGTTTTTATATATTAGCGTAAAATATTTAATTTAGGCATAATATAGATATTTTAAGTAATTTTGACTCTTTTACTTTATTTTATTACAAGAAAACAAAAAATCACAAAAATAGGTTCATTAATGTTTTGTAGTCATTTTTAATAAAAAAAATCTTAAAAAATATATACAACAATAGTATCGTATTTTTATTTTAATATAATATTTGAAAATACCAAAAATAGATTTGTTTTATTGGTTAGTTTTACTTTAATAATTATTTGAATGGTATGAATAATTAACAAATGGGCCCGTATTTTTAATCTCATTCGCAGCGAAAGAATAGAGCTTGGGCTCGAGCAACCCATCTTTTGGCCTAATTTTGGACCTAGCCCATAATTTCTAAGCCCATAATTCCTAGGCCCATACGCCCTTAACCTAAAACCCTACAACCTAGACTCTACACTATAAAAGAATGCTTAACACTAAAGAATTGAGGGGAACGAACAAAAGCTGCGCCTAAAGAAAAAGGGCTGACAAGCGCAGCATCGGAACAAAAAAGAAAAAAAAACGGACAAAAGGCAAAAGAAAAGTTGCGCCTGACCTAAGAAAAGAAGAGAATGCTGGAAAACAAAAAAAAAAGCTAAAATGAGAAAAGGCTGTGCAGACAAAGGGACGACCCTATCTTCTTCTTTGACCAATGGTGACAACACAACCATATCTCTCAGGCGGCGAGTCAGATGGCCCCAGCTCGCCGGAAAAATGCCAACGACCCCAACGTTAATCATAAAACGACCCCCATCTCTGCCTGAAACTCGCCGGAAAAAACGAGCTCCACCAGCTCGTCGGATTAACGAGTTCCAGACGTGCCGCTACTAGCCTCTAACCCGCCGAAAAAAAACTCCAGTAACCGGCGGTCATCTGTGACGCTACAGTTATCACCATTTTCGTTCTCTCCCAGCTCGCTGCGTAAGTTTTGCCGCTTTGAGTCTCTCAAGGAGCTCGTTTGTTAAACCTGTCCAAAGCTCCGTTCGTTGTTGCTTGTTCCGTTCGAGGTCGTCGTTTGTCATTCTGAGTTCGTCGAGGTTCAAAAGTTCCTATTCTTTGCCCTTTGTTTCATTTCGTGTATATTTTATAATTATGGTTCAACTTGAAGATTTATGTGAATTTTTATTACTTGTGATATTTTGAGGAAGAATCTCATTAATTCTAGGTTACGTACTTTCCAGCCGTTTTACAACGTATAAGATGTGTTTTGCTACTAGTCATGGTGAAGTTTTCCGTTATACTAACGAATAGTTTACTGGATAACAAAAATGACATTAATTACAAGCCTTTGTTTGCAAATGGAATAGACCAATTGGCTATAACATTAGATGAACTTGGTCTTTCGTATTTTGTTTACCATTTGGCAATTCTTTGTATTACATTAGCAGTTCAATTTGTCTCTCTATCCCTGACTCCAACAAATAAAAAGGGATGGAGGAAATTTCATGTTATAGATCGTGGGTACGGTTCCCGTGACGCGATTCGTAATATTTTTGTAGAATAATAATTAAATAAAGTGTCATAACTACGGGTACGGTTCCCGTGACATAGTTGTGATACACAATTTTAAAATTCGGGTGCACATTTATGTGACCCAAATCTAAATTTCAACAACGTTAGATAAAATATGTCGAGACCCGCGGGTGCATTTATGTGACGTGGTTCAATACGTGTTTTAGATGACGCTGAAATCTTCCTTAAAATAATTAAAGGCGGCTAAAAAGTTAAAATGCACATAGGTTTAAAAGTATTCTAAATCAGATAATTTAGCTAAATATAACAGTTGAGCGACCGTGCTAGAACCACGGAACTCGGGAATGCCTAACACCTTCTCCCGGGTTAACAGAATTCCTTACCCAAATTTCTGGGTCGCGGACTGTTAAACAGAGTCATATTTTCCTAGATTCGGGATTCAATCGGTGACTTGGGACACCATAAATCTCCCAAGTGGCGACTCTGAATCTTTTAATAATAAATCCCATTTCGATTGTCCTTTAATTGGAAAAACTCCATTATACACCATTCCGGGGGTGTAGGTAAAAAGGAGGTGTGACAGCTCTGGCGACTTTGCTGGGGACATTTACCCAGAACTTCGGTTCAGGTTTTAAGAATTCGAGCTTAGAATAATTGTTGTGTTGGCTTTATCTGATCTCCTTACATGTTTCATGCTAAACGTGCTAAATGCTTTACCGCTTTGATATTATCTGAACTGTATATAAACTGTGCCGAAACCCTTCTCTTCTCACCTCCGGGGATGTGCTTACTAGTTGAGACTCCCTATTCTGTTAGTGTCATACCCTGAAATAAAAAAGAGGCTCGGACAAGTTGCAAAGCCGGACGATCTCGCGGGTCCCCGGTTCGCTGCCCCTTCCTCGACTCGAGTTGTCCGCTCGGGTGCACTGTTTAGAACACATACCCAGGTTTTGAACCTAGAATAACTTGACTTCATGCCGGATCCATAGTAGGAGCGCTTAATTGCATCATGCTGCATTTGACTTAGGGGACTCAACACAGGGGTTGAGTCCGTCTAGGGCTAGCAACCTAAAATGAAAAGACCATCCTGATGCATCCTACTTGTTATGTACATATATTTGTTCCGAACCGGCATGTTGACCGGCTTTTGAATCTCGGGAATGTTGAAAAATTGAGAAAAAAAGGAAAAGAGAAAAAGAGAGAAATAACAATTAGGGAGTTAATTGATTATTTTAGAAAAACCAATGACCAAATACTGTCGAAACTCTGCCGAAATTTTGAGAAAATGGAAAAAGGAAAATGTTTTATTTTTAATAGTTTGTTTTACTAAAAAGCAAAGGAAAAATAGAAAAAGAGTCTTTTATTTTTGAAAAGTTTTTTGTTGAAAAAGAAAAGAAAAAGAGTCTTTGTTTTAGTTTGGAAAAAAATATAGGTTGTTTATTGTTTGTTGAAAATGAAAAAGAAAAAGGAGAGTCGTTATTTTGTCTTGTTTTCAAAAAATAGAAAAGGAAAAATAGTTTGTCTTGCCATGGAAAATGAAAAAAAAGGTCTTGTTTTCAAAATATAGTTAGTTTCTTTGCCCGAACTACGCATGTTTGATTCTCACAGGGCGTGAGATACGTAGGCAACCCTCATCAGGTCCAACCTCCCCTTTGCAAAAATAGCCAAAAAATGTCAAAATTTTTATTTTTGTGTCATAAATAAATCGGGTGATGCCGTTTTTGTCAATACAGCCGAACGTTCTCGAAAGGGACGCCAGAAGGCTGACTTTGCATAAACAACCACCTTTTGAGTCACTTTTTAGATTTTAGCCGATTGACCCACACAATCTTAAAATCTTCGTCCCCGGGGACTGAAAGGCCGTGTTTGCAAAACCAGGTCTTTTATTTTAATTTGAAAAACAAGAGAAAGAGTCATTGGTCAAGTGAATACCGTTTAGATTTTGGTCAAAATAATCCGATCCAGTTTCAGCGGCGTCTTAAACCGTTCTTGCTGAAATAGCCCTAGAGTATCTTTCAGTTGTCAAAAGGCTATTATTGTAAAAGAATGGACAAGTTTGTGAAGTGTCATAAAATAATCCTCTCAAAATTCATGTGAAATTGGGAAGGGGCCACGTTTGCAAAACAGTCATTTGGTTAAAATTGGCAAATAGGGAAAGGAATTTGGCCGTTGGTTTTTGAGTTCGTAATTCTTTTGATTAAAGTATGAAGTATGTTTGATTTTCAAGTCTGTAGGTCGTCTTTTCATCAAAGTCTATTAGTAGGGTCAGTTTTTTTTTATTTAAAAAAACCTTTGTAATCAAGTTTGTTTTATTATGAAAATTCCAAAAATGTTTTATTGTCGTTTACCTTTTATTTGCACGAACTATGCTCGGTCTGATTCGTGCGGGGTCACGATACATAGGCAATCCTCATCGGATTCGACCATAACCATAAGAGAAAAAGCAAAAAGAGTGAGGGAAGAAAATGAAAGAAAAACAGAAAAGAAACAAAAGAGCGAGAAAATGAGAAAGCCAAGAAAATCACGGCAAAAGAAGTCAGAATAAAAAAAAAGATAAAAGAGAGGAGCTGAGAAAGGGGAAAAAACAAGAGAGGAAAGAAAAACAGATGATGGAAAACAGAAACCAAAAGAAAGGGACAACGACAAAATAGGAGGGAATGAGAGAATAAGAACAAAAGAAAGCAAAGGCAGGAACGAAAAAACAAAGAAAAGAAAAGAGAAGAGAAAGAAAAAAAGAAGAATAGAAAAGAAAAGAGAGAAATTTTGCAATTAGAAATAGGGAAAAGGTCGGGATGACGCAAGCAGCCGAGCAAATGCATAATAGAAATTGTCAACTGCTTAGGTGCATTCATTCCCCAAATGTACGATTACCAATGTGTTAAATGCCCTAACGCTAACATGATGGTTTCATTTTAGCCTGTCACTTGAGAAAGATGGTTGGTTTGTGGTTCTAAGGTAACGCCCATTCCAATACAAAATATAATGGCAGAAACAACGGAACTAAGTGGGTTGGTACCAATACCCAAAAGCAGCCGGTTGAACAGGTCGACGGGTTGGTGGAAGAGGTTAAAATGTTGAGACAGCATGTGGCAGACATGTATCGGGCATGGATGACTGGGAGAGCACCACCCCCACCACCGTCTAGCTTCCTGGGCTCTGTCCTTACCCAAACCCCAAACACAATGCCGGATGATCCCACATACTCCCCATCCCTACCCGCTTATAACAGCTTTCCCAACCACTCCGGTAACTGCATCACTCATCATCCAACTATCTTTTCCCAAAGGTGCCTTCTGGTCACATCCACTATGCTCGACAAAGAACACTTACCCAGAGCTCATGATGCCCAATATTACCCCTCCGAGGTCACTCATAAGGGTCCTAACTCGTACAAACAATGGCCGCAAGATAAGCCTCGTGTTGAAAATGGAAGGTTCACAGAAAGAGAAGGGACAGACGGGGAATCCATGAAGCTGAAAGAACCGTCCGTGGACCGTTCCTCCTTGTCTGGAATGGAAAAGAAGCCAGGGGAAAGCTTTAGAGAGTTTGGGCTCAGATGGAGGGAACAAGCTGCTCGAATCAATACCCCGATTGATGAGAAAGAGATGGTCGAACTTTTCATACAAGCCCAGGGGCCCTCCTACTTCAATCATTTGATCCCGGCCGTGGGCAGACCTTTCGATGATGTGTTAAGAATGGGGGAGTTAGTAGAAAAGGGAATCAAGTCGGGCAAAATAAGGAGTTGCTCGAAAGACATTCAGGACATCTCGATAAGCTCGGAAGGGAGAAAGAGAAATAGAAAAGATGATCCAAAGGGCTCTCCTGATCAACATTTCCAACCCCGATATCGTACCTGTGAATATCCTCGGGCACCGGATGACCCTCCCCAACATTACTTCTCTCCATGGGACTCCCAAAGACAGACTCCATTTTCCAAATACCCAGCTCTGCAACATGCTTATCCACCCCCACGAGCATACCAGAAACTCCCTAGGTCAGGTTTTAGGCCAAATCAGGCGTTTAGGAATGAGAAGTTGCTGAAACGAGAAAAGGCTTTCACCCCTATTGGAGAGTCATATACTAGTCTGTTCCAGAAGTTGAAGCAAGTGGGCATGCTGAAGCCGATTCAGATAAAAATGCCGAACCTTCTGAAATGTGATTTTTCTCTAAAGTGTGCATATTGCTCAGATGCTCTGGGGCATGACACGGAAAAGTGTTAGAGGATGAAAAAAGCAATTCAGGAGCTTATTAATGCAGGTAACATCATCGTACAAAATCCGGATGCACCGGACACCAGCCAAAATCCATCGCCTGCGCATAATAAGGTAGACATGGTGGGTATGATTTGTTTTGAAAAGGAATGTGAGGATTCTCTGAGAACCTCAGAGGCCCAAAAATAACTTGTTGAGGACGATGTGATGAAAGTTTGTAAAGTTCCTAATGTTGGTAATGCAGAATTCAGTGGCTAAGATGTTGTACTTGGTAATTGGAAAGACGCTCCATTCCTAGGTCAGCCGGGGAGGAGCTTTGGTGGTCCATGTTGCTGTCATTTCTGCTGTCCGGGTTATTTTCAGGGTTGTAATCCAGACATTGTCTTGTGGCTCAAACCGTTCTATCCTTTTATTTTGCCTAGTTTGTTTAGTCATAGTATCCCATCTAGTGTTGTCTAGGTTTGTTCTAGGTTTGTGTCCCCAGTTTAGTTTGTTTGTTTTGTTGTTCAAACCCTTTCACCATCTGTCTAATGCAATTTTCTATTTTCTGTAATTTCTAGTCATTTTCATTTGGTTCTCTTTTCTTTTATATTTCTTTTCCTGATTGACTCTAGTGACACGACATGCACGCATAATGCTCGGCCTGGTCTTAAGAAGTTAATTTAGTCATGAAGCAATGAAACAATGTTGAAGATGTAGGGACATTTAAGGGAAATAAATAAAGGCATTTTGAGATTACTTCAAGCCCGAATTGTGTGAAACTGAGGCAGATAAAACATAAAGAACCCCTATTGAAATGCATCATGCCGCATCAATTTGAATATAAAAGCAAGTTTGCCCCAATTTGTAGGGGCCGTTTGTGGTAATGAGAGTGAGAGTGTTGTCCAATAGTGCTTTGGATATAACAAATGTAGAAGGTGAATGTGTGGGTGCAGTCATTAAGTCTAGCACAACCAAAAGATGTTACGAATGTTTTCCTTGGTTTGTTTAATTGTGTTGTTTGTACTTGGCATGTTTTGAAGGTTGGAATGACGAAGGCATTTTGTTCTGCTATCTAAACACTTTATCCCTCGTCACTCATTTTGAGCCTTATTTATTTTTCTTTCATACCCCTCTTTCGGGATCAACGACACAATTCAGAAACGCAAGTGCGGAGGATAAGAAAGTGAAAAGAAAAAGAAAAAATCAACAAGAAAGGAAAAGGAGAAGAAAAATGAAAAGAGAAAAGAAAGAGAAATAAAAGAAAAGAAAAGAGAAAAGCAAAAAGAAAAAAAGGAAAGAAAAAAGAAGGAAAACAACAAAAAGAGAAAAGAAAGAGAAAGAAAAGAAAGAGAAAGAAAAGAAAGAGAAAAGAGAAAATCACAACAACAAAGTAATTCCTATATCATGAACTACGTTCGACCTGATTCCTTTTAAGGATACATAGGCAGCCTCACGGTTCGGTCTCATCAAACAAAATCCTAAAGCCCCCAAGCAAGACGCTGGGGCAGAAGTCGTGGTTGGTGTAAGAAAATCTGGTTCCGAAAGTTGTAATGTTGAACCCATGTGAATTGTTTTGAGCCATTGATATCCTTTCTTTTTTAACCCTATCCAAAAGCCCACGTTACGGTCCAAAGAAAGACCTTCTGATCAGTCTTCGAGGAATGGCAAGTCAATCAAGGAGAGGTAATTCATATCAGGGGCAACACTCTGGTCCAAGTAGAAAAATGATGAAAACGAGAGAGTCTTATTGGTGAAAACCCTTGTGGGCACCGTAAGGCGATGGTAAGTTGAGAGAAAGAACAAAATGAGAGAAGCTTGATGTCGAATAAGGATTGTGAATCCAATCGGAGCATTGAAGCCTAGTTTCACGGTTCAGGAGTATAACAAGAGTTGAACATCAGATTTGTTTGACAGATTAGGCCACTTAATCAGCATGTGTATGTCATGATCATTAGAGTTGGTATCCACATCTGATAGGTTTATACTCTGTAGTTTTCTAGTTAGGAATCATCTCTTTCCCTTGTCCTTTACTCTGTTCCTTTTGTCTTGTTTACCTCCTCGTTCCGAGTCTGTTTGGTCAGAACAAGTGAGAAATGACTTCAAAATTTTCCACCAGCTTTTCAATTGCACAAAATGGGATCTGGCCAGTACATCAAAGTGTCATAAGTCAGGAAAGAACAACAAGCGCATTGAGCTGGTAATAATCAACATGCTTTGGGATCCTTATGAAATACAAAGGTTTGGTACACATCAATTCAAGAACAATGCAACAGATGGAGGTGTTAGGTGAACGGATCAAAGGTATTTTCGGTAAAACACAAAGGTTGGTAAATGTCAGTTCATGAGCAGTGCAACAGATAGAAAGAATTGGGTCTGAACGGAGAAGGGGCATTTTCTGTGATAAGGATGGCAGAGAAAGTGGCTAGTCCATAAGAAAGCAAGGTCCTCAAAAGGAAATTAGTTATCATGAGAAGTGAAGGAGCAAACGTCCTCAAAGTCAAGGCCACAAACCAACTACCATATTTTTAAGCTGACAAGATTTTTCTTTGATTTGAAACAGGGGCAGAAAACGCGTTTGTTTCGGAGAAACCCTCCGTGGAGAAAGGCAGTCACCAAACAGGTTTGACCGTAAACTTTCAGGACCCTCCTAGAAAATGGGACATAGTTTAAAGTTTAGAAAATAGCATAATCTAGCATAAATGTATCCCAAAAGAATATAAGTTGGTTTAGAAGTTTGCATGTTCGAGATAGGATTTAATTACGAGTTTTCAGGACCCTCATGAATAATGGGACTTAGTTTAAAGATTTTGATTAGATAACAACATTTAGCGTAAAGTCTGTTGTAGGGTAGTATAATTCAGACATGAAAGTTGTCACTCTTAAGATAAGATTGGACTTTTGATTTTCAGGACCCTCCTGGATAATGGGGAGTAGTTTAAAGATCCTCTTAGATAGCAAGATTTAGCAGAAGTCACACATGTAGAAGATATAACTTAGATTTTAAATTGTCGTTTAGTTAAGAGTTGTTAGGACCCCCCTGAATAATGAGACCTAGCTTTCAAATCCTTAGTAATACTTGGTAATATGATTTGGTTTTACAATCACATCTGTCCCCAGCCACCAAACTGGGGCAGAAAATTTTCTTTGTTTTTGTCTATGTTGAAGTCATGAGCCCGCCTGGAGAGCAGGGAATACATTTCAAGTTGAAGTCAGGAGACCGCCTGGAGAGCAGGGAATACTTTCAAGCGTAGCAGTCAGGAGCCCGCCTGGAGAACACGGGAGTACAATTTAAGTTTTAGCTTTCAAAGTCTTTGCTTTGTTTATTGTGAAGTCAGGAGCCCGCCTGGAGAGCAGGGAATACATTTCAAGTCAGCAGTCAGGAGCCCGCCTGGAGATAAGGGAATACTTTCAAGTTAGCAGTCAGGAGCCCGCCTGGAGAACAAGGGAGTACAATTTAAATTTTAGCTTTCAAATTCCTTGTTTTGTCTATTATGAAGTCAGGACCCTTCCTGGAGAGCAGGGAATACATTTCAAGTTGAAGTCAGGAGCCCGCCTGGAGAGCAGTGAATACTTTCAAGCGTAGCAGTCAGGAGCCCGCCTGGAGAACAAGGGAGTACAATTTAAATTTTAGCTTTCAAATTCCTTGTTTTGTCTATCTTGAAGTCAGGAGCCCGCCTGGAGAGTAGGGAATACATTTCAAATTAGAAGTCAGGAGCCCGCCTGAAGAGCAGGGAATACATTTCAAGTCAGCAGTCAGGAGCCCGCCTGAAGAGCAAGGAATACATTTCACGTCAACAGTTAGGAGCCCGCCTGAAGAGCAGGGAATACATTTCAAGTCAGCAGTCAGGGAGCCCCGCCTGGATAATAGGGTCAATTTTTACTTTAGTCAAGCTTAGTTTATAGTTTTCGTAGTCTATTCTTTAGTTTAATTTCATCACTGCATCAACAATACAAGTGGTTTACAATTTTGCTAACAACTCACAAATCTTCCTAGTGCAAACTGGGGCAGAAAAAATTTCTTTATTTTGTCTATTTTGTTGTAATCAGGCGCCCACCTGGAGAATAAAGGGAGACAACTCAAGCTTCTAGGGAAAACAGTGTCGAAGGAAGACAACTCGAGTTTCAAGGGAAAGCAGTTTCGAAGGAAGACATTTCAAGTTTCAAGGAAAAATGGTTCAAGGTGCAAGGGAAAACAATGTCAAGTAACAAGATAAGACGGTTCAAGTTCAACAATCAGGCGCCCACCTGGGAAAAAGGGAATTCAATTCAGAATGCAATTCAAGTCATGTAACGAAAGAAGCTCGCATCAAGAATGCGAGTCAGCAGTCCTAGATGATCAACAAAAGTTAATCAATACATGAAAAGAGAGAAAGGCAACAAGTTAATCCAAATGCAGAAGTTGATGAAGGATGTGAGCTGCTCAAGACATGGCCGAGGTCACAAGCAATACATGTTTAGTCTTGGTCCGAAAATCTGGAGAAGAACGAGCTAGCACCTGCAACTGGCGAGCGTGAAGGTTCAAATCTAAAGTCTGCATGAAGAACCACTCAAAACTCAAGATCAAGCTTCAGAAGACTTATAGATAGGAATCTTGTAACTCGTAATTGATATGCTTAGCTAGTCTTTTTCATGTTTTGATTTTGATGTAACAATAGGGACCACGGACCGGAACCTTGGCGGAACGGCACCTCGACCGGATCTCCACCTCGGCATACTCCGTCATCCCACTCATCTCTGAACTACACGTGGCCTGATTCCTTTATAGCCAAGGATATGTAGGCAGTCCAGATACCAGGGCTCGATCATATTCCCCTCTTTCTCAGTTTTAGTCTCTCCAAATAAGGGCCGGGTCAAAAAACCTGTCTAGTCAGTCTTTGTCTGAAAGTCAAATAGGGGCAGCTGTAGACATGTGATTTTTGACCCTCCCCAAGAGTTTTTATATATTAGTGTAAAATATTTAATTTAGGCATAATATAGATATTTTAAGTAATTTTGACTCTTTTACTTTATTTTATTACAAGAAAACAAAAAATCACAAAAATAGGTTCATTAATGTTTTGTAGTCATTTTTAATAAAAACAAAATCTTAAAAAATATATACAACAATAGTATCGTATTTTTATTTTAATATGATATTTGAAAATACCAAAAATAGATTTGTTTTATTGGTTAGTTTTACTTTAATAATTATTTGAATAGTAGGAATAATTAACAAATGGGCCCGTATTTTTAATCTCATTCGCAGCGAAAGAATAGAGCTTGGGCTCGAGCAACCCATCTTTAGGCCTAATTTTGGACCTAGCCCATAATTTCTAAGCCCATAATTCCTAGGCCCATACGCCCTTAACCTAAAACCCTACAACCTAGACTCTACACTATAAAAGAATGCTTAACACTAAAGAATTGAGGGGAACGAACAAAAGCTGCGCCTAAAGAAAAAGGGCTGACAAGCGCAACATCGGAACAGAAAAGAAAAAAAACCGGACAAAAGGCAAAAGAAAAGTTGCGCCTGACCTAAGAAAAGAAGAGAACGCTGGAAAACAAAAAAAAAGCTAAAACGAGAAAAGGCTGTGCAGACAAAGGGACGACCCCATCTTCTTCTTCGACCAACGGTGACAACACAGCCATATCTCTTAGGCGGCGAGTCAGATGACCCCAGCTCGCCGGAAAAACGCCAACGACCCCAATGTTAATCATCAAACGACCCCCATCTCTACCTGAAACTCGCCGGAAAAAACGAGCTCCACCAGCTCGTCGGATTAACGAGTTCCAGACGCGCCGCTGCTAGCCTCTAACCCGCTGAAAAACTCCAGTAACCGGCGGTCATCTATGATGCTACAGTTATCGCCATTTTCATTCTCTCCCAGCTCGCTGCATAAGTTTTGCCGCTTTGAGTCTCTCAAGGAGCTCGTTTGTTAAACCTGTCTGAAGCTCCGTTCGTTGTTGCTTGTTCCGTTTGAGGTCGTCGTTTGTCATTCTGAGTTCGTCGAGGTTCGAAAGTTCCTGTTCTTCGCCCTTTGTTTCATTTCGTGTATTTTTTATAATTATGGTTCAACGTGAAGATTTATGTGAATTTTTGTTACTTATGATATTTTGAGGAAGAATCTCATTAATTCTAGGTTACGTACTTTCCAGCCGTTTTACAACATATAAGATGTGTTTTGCTACTAGTCATGGTGAAGTTTTCCGTTATACTAACGAATAGTTTACTGGATAACAAAAATGACGTTAATTACAAGCCTTTGTTTGCAAATGGAATAGACCAATTGGCTATAACATTAGATGAACTTGGTCTTTCGTATTTTGTTTACCATTTGGCAATTCTTTGTATTACATTAGCAGTTCAATTTGTCTCTCTATCCCCGACTCCAACAAATAAAAAGGGATGAAGGAAATTTCATGTTATAGATCGTGGGTACGGTTCCCGTGACGCGATTCATAATGTTTTTGTAGAATAATAATTAAATAAAGTGTCATAGCTATGGGTACGGTTCCCGTGACATAGTTGTGATACACAATTTTAAAATTCGGGTGCACATTTATGTGACCCAAATCTAAATTTCAACAACGTTAGATAAAATATGTCGAGACCCGCGGGTGCATTTATGTGACGTGGTTCAAGATGTGTATTAGATGACGTTGAAATCTTCCTTAAAATAATTAAAGGCGGCTAAAAAGTTAAAATGCACATAGGTTTAAAAGTATTCTAAATCAGATAATTTAGCTAAATATAACAGTTGAGCGACCGTGCTAGAACCACGAAACTCGGGAATGCCTAACACCATCTCCCGGGTTAACAGAATTCCTTACCCAAATTTCTGGTTCGCGGACTGTTAAACTGAGTCATATTTTCCTCGATTCGGGATTCAATCGGTGACTTGGGACACCATAAATCTCCCAAGTGGCGACTCTGAATCTTTTAATAATAAATACTATTTAGATTGTCCTTTAATTGGAAAAACTCCATTATACACCCTTCCGGGGGTGTAGGTAAAAAGGAGGTGTGACAGTACCTGTGATAACTGCATCGGAAGCCTCAGCCTCGGGCCTGTCACACCTCCTTTTTACATACCCGCGAGGGTACAAGGGAGTTTTTTCCAATTAAAGGACAATCGAAACGGGATTCGTTTATTTATTTCAGAGTCGCCACTTGGGAGATTTAGGGTGTCCCAAGTCACCAATTTTAATCCCGAATCGAGGAAAAGAATGACTCCATATTACAGTCTGCGCACCAGAAATCCGGATAAGGAATTCTGTTAACCCGGGAGAAGGTGTTAGGCATTCCCGAGTTCCGTGGTTCTAGCACGATCGCTCAACTGTTATATTCGGCTTGATTATCTGATTTTATACAAATATGAACTTATGTGTAAAATTTTATCTTTTTACCGCTTTCTTACTTATTGTTATTATATTACGAGAATTGCAACGTCGTGGAAACATATCTCGAACCACGTTACATCAATGCACCCGTAGTTGTTTGGCATATCTCGACTCGGTTGAGATTTGGATTTGGGTCACATAAATGTGCACCCGAGTTAAGGAAAATAAATTATTAAAGGCGCGCCTAAAGCAACTAGCGTCTTGTTATTTTGGGGAAGGCCGTAAAATTCGCTAAACGGCATGTCCTCGAATTCTAAGTATTTTAATATATACATTTAGAGGGCCCCGCAGCTTGTGCATTTTTTGTTTGTCGAGGCTCGTCTCATTCATTATTAAAAAGAATTTGCAATGTCATGGAAATACATCTCAGACCACGTCACAATCAATGTACCCGTGATTAGAGACACATTTCGATTTCGTTGAGATTTGGATTTGGGTCACATAAATGTGCACCCGAATTTAAGGAGATAACATTATTAAATACGCGCCTAAAGCGACTAGCGCAGGGTTATTTTGAGAAAAGGCCGTGAAGTTCGCTAAGCGGCCGATCCCGAGTTCTAAGTAATTAACACATACATTTGTGAGGGCCCCACAATCTATATATTTTACTAGGCGAGGCTCATCTCATTTATTTTAAATGGACAAATCCTAAAGCGACTACATCTTTTCTATTAAAATTAGTCTCTAAAATAAATAAAGAAAATCCTAATTAATTACGAGTTTTTTTTTATTTAAGAAAGCATGGCATACTAATTGCTATATTAATACAAATATTGATGAACAAGAATTTTACTAAAAAAATTCGAAATTATAAATAAAATAAAAATTTGACAACTAATATTCAAAAGAATCAAATATAGTTAGATTGAAGCTCGCATTGTTATATATAAAAAAAACTATTGGAATTAATTATTCACAACCATTTGAAACTGGATTTAACCATAATTACTAAAGCTTAATAGAAAGTTTATTAGACTTAAACGTTCTTCTAATTTTGTTTGAACTCAAATCATGCCTTAATACCTAATTCACGAAATTTAGTTCAAATTCATGCCTTAGCTAAATTTAAGTACCTGTTCACAATTAACCTACTGTTGATAATCTTAGAACCTTCATAGCTAGTGAATTAACCCGTTTTGCCAAGCCGATTCATTAAAGACTAACTTATGTTATTTTCTCTTATTCCAATTATTATTCAATAATACATAAAATAGCCTAAATACAATCAATAAAAGGAACAGAGAAAAAGCGAAATTAAAACTTCAAAATTCGATTCTTCATATGTATTCATGCTTCCACATTTTTAGCTTGCAATAACTAGTATTACATTCGTGTACCTGGTATTGGAAAACAAGAGAAGATGAAGCTGAGAAGCAGCAACAGTAGTAACAATGTAGCACAACAACGACAGTCCAGCAACACAGGAATAGACCAGTAACAGTAGGAATAGTAGAAAACCTAGGAGACTATAAACGACTCCAAGTATAGAGAAGAAGTAAAAGGCAGGAAGGTTCTGACTATTTCAGATCTTAAGCGAGGCAATGAAACAGTAACTATTCTTTTTCAACTTCAAAACTCTCCAAAATGAATTCTGCCCCTGTATATTCAGTGTATCCAGAATGTATATCGGGTGTATACTTCTCACTCCGCCCCCTCTTTTTTCTTCTCTCTATCTAGTTTTTCCTCTTTTTTTTCCACCCCTTCTTCCTAAATTTTCTCTTCTATTTATAGCAAAATTTTCGAAATTTTCAGATTTGTTTTTTTATTATTTTTTTATTTTTTAATTAAAAGAAATCCCACTTACAAATTGCTTTTATTTTTTTAGAAAAAGAAATCTCACCTTTATTTACTTTTATTTTTAAAATTCCAACTTTAATTACTTTATCTTATTTAAAATCCCACTTTTATTTTTTTAAAAGAGAATCTCACTTTATTTAACTTTTCTTTAAAAAACAAACCACTATCTTTTCTTTTTCTTTTAAAAATGCTACTTTCAATTACTTTAAATTTTTAGATACCTTTATATTTATTTTTTAATTCCAACCTTATTTTACTTTTAAATTTTTTAAAACTTTTTACTTTCTTTTTTTTTTAAATTTTCTACATTCTTTTATTTTATTATTTTTTTTTAAATCATTTCCGAAATTACTATATATATATATTTTTTAAAATAAAAATAATAAATAAAATAAAATATTTTCGGATTTTTTTTATATATAAAAAAACAAAAAATAAAACTATTAATAGTGATAATTCACTTTTTATTTTTTATTTTTTTTTGGTTTTGTTTTGTGTTGGACAAAAATGAAGAAGGGGTGTTGGGTTAATGGAGCGGACCGGATCGACCCGGTTTGAAACGGACCGGGTCATGGGGAAAGTTGGGCAATTATTTGGGCCTGTGGTTTGAAATTGAAGAAGTGGCCCAATCCGATTTTTCTTTGTATTTTATTTCTCTTTTCTTCTTTTATTTTTCTAAAACTAAATTATAAAAGTACTTAAATTATTATTAAGAACTAAATTAAGTTATAAAAGCGCAAATTAACTTCCAATAACAATTAACGCACAATTAAGTAATAATTAAGCATAAAATTGTTCATTTGGACATTAAATGCTAAAAATGCAAAAGATGCCTATTTTTGTATTTTTTTATTAATTTAACAAATAAACATGCATAGACAAACATACAAATAGTTACACAAAATATCACAAAAATTGCACACCAAGAAAAATTATTTTATTTTTGAATTTTTTGGGAGTAATTCTCATATAGGGCAAAAATCACGTGCTTACAGCTGCCCCTCTTTGCCCGAAGACACGAATGGTTTTCGTGCAAAGATAAAGCGAGCGATTTTTGCCCATCCGAGTACTCCGTGTGAAGCATTTTTTTTTATTTTTTTATTTTGAAAAAGATTTGACCGAACCTTTGCTTCAAAGGTTTCCTACATATCCTGGGCTAAACAGGAATCAGGTCAATGTAGTTCGGGAAGCTTTGGTAGCTAGGACTACCGTGGGACTGCAATGTTACTGTTGTTGCATGCTGTTATCACTGCTTACCGATCTCCTTGTTACACCGTGTTTAAAAGAAAACAAGAAGCTAGGCTAGACTAAAATTTGTTCTTGTTGCCTTGCTTTCTTGTCGGCTTGTGTTTCCTCCGGTGCTTTTCTTCAGATGCTTTTCTTCCTTTTGACACATGCACTTGAGTTTGTGCTGGGACCTCTTGTTGCATCCTTTTGCTTCCCGGTGCTGGGGATTTTTATTGTTTCCTGCTGGGGATTCCTGTTGTAACCCTCTGTTTTAATGTCCTCTGACTTGATCTTGAAATGTATGTCTCTGTTATTATGGGCGGGCTCCCAACTTCAACACTTGAAAAGTAAAGACTGGAATGTATGCCTCTGTTATCTGGGCGGGCTCGCAACTTCAACACTTGAAAAGTAAAGACTAGAATGTATGCCTCTGTTATCTGGGCGGACTCCCAACTTCACTACTTGAAAATTAAAGACTGAAATGTATGCCTCTGTTATCTGGGCGGGCTCCCAACTTCAACACTTGAAAAGTAAAGACTGGAATGTATTCTTCTGTTATTATGGGCAGGTGCCTGGCTTCATCATCTTGAATTTAACAACCTCTATTCTCCAGGTGGGATCCTACAACCAAAACAAACAAAACAAACGAGAATTTCCTAACCCAGTTTGCACTGGGAAGATTTGTGAGTCGTTAGCAAAATTGTAACCTATTTATACTATTGATGCAATGATGAGAGTAAACTAAAGACTAGGCTAGGATGTGCATCTCCTACGAGTAAAACCAAAACTCTTGCTAGCAAATGTGTCTGCTAAAAAAACCTCAATGACTCAAACTAGAAAGTGCTTCTTCTATGGTTGAATCGGAATGAGCTAAACTAGGAAGTGCGTCTCCTAAGGGTGAAAACTTCAAAGAACTAGACTAGGAATTGTGTTTCCTATGGTCGAACTCAAAATGAATCAAACTACGAAGTGCATCTCCTAAGGGTGAAATCTCAATTCCGGAAGTGCGTCTCCTGAAATAAAGTATAACCTGAAAAGGCCAAACTAGGAAGTGCATCTCCTAAAGTAAAAGTATAACCTGAAAAAGCCAAACTAGGAAGTGCGTCTCCTAAAGTAAACTTAATTCACGAAGTGCGTTTCCTATGCACGAAATTAAACTTAGGAAGTGCGTCTCCTAGGGGTTAAATAGTCTTAGGAAGTGCGTCTCCTATGGGTGAAACCTTAATGATTTTGAACTAGGAAGTGCGTCTCCTATGAATGAAAATAATTTAGGAAATGCGTCTCCTATGCGTGAAATCTTAATTTAGGAAGTGCGTCTCCTATGGGATAAAAGTAAACTTAGGAAGTGCGTCTCCTATGGGCAAAACTAAACTTTAAGGAAGTGCGTCTCCTATTGGGTACAATAAACTTAGGAAGTGCGTCTCCTGTGGGTACAATAAACTTAGGAAGTGCGTCTCCTATTGGTAGAACTGAACTTGGGAAGTGCGTCTCCTATGGTAAAACTGAACTTAGGAAGTGCGTCTCCTATTGGTAGAACTGAACTTAAGAAGTGCGTCTCCTATGGTAAAACTGAACTTAGGAAGTGCGTCTCCTATGGTAAAACTGAACTTTAGGAAGTGCGTCTCCTATGGTAAAACTGAACTTAGGAAGTGCGTCTCCTATTGGGTACAATAAACTTAGGAAGTGCGTCTCCTATTGGGAAAAACTAAACTTAGGAAGTGCATCTCCTATTGGTAAAACTTACTTAGGAAGTGCATCTCCTATGGGTACAACTATACTTAGGAAGTGCGTCTCCTGTTGGTGAAATAAACTTAGGAAGTGCGTCTCCTATTGGTGAAATAAACTTAGGAAGTGCGTCTCCTATTGGTGAAACTTTTCTTAGGAAGTGCGTCTCCTATTGGGTAAAACTAACTTAGGAAGTGCGTCTCCTATTGGGTGAAATAACTTAGGATGTGCGTCTCCTATTGGGTGAAATAACTTAGGAAGTGCGTCTCCTATTGGTACAACTAAACTTAGGAAGTGCGTCTCCTATTGGTGAAACTATTCTTAGGAAGTGCGTCTCCTACTGGTGAAACTATTCTTAGGAAGTGCGTCTCCTATAGGTGAAACTATTCTTAGGAAGTGCGTCTCCTCTTGGTGAAACTTATCTTAGGACTAACTTAGGATGTGCGTCTCCTCTTGGTGAAACTATTCTTAGGAAGTGCGTCTCCTCTTGGTGAAACTATTCTTAGGAAGTGCGTCTCCTTAGGATGTGCGTCTCCTATTGGTGAAACTTAGCTTAGGAAGTGCATCTCCTATTGGTGAAACTTAGCTTAGGAAGTGCGTCTCCTATTGGTGAAACTATTCTTAGGAAGTGCGTCTCCTATTGATGAAACTATTCTTAGGATGTGCGTCTCCTATTGGTGAAACTGACTTAGGATGTGCGTCTCCTCTTGGTGAAACTTACTTAGGAAGTGCGTCTCCTCTTGGTGAAACTTAACTTAGGATGTGTGTCTCCTGTTGGTGAAACTAACTTAGGATGTGCGTCTCCTGTTGGTGAAACTAACTTAGGATGTGCGTCTCCTCTTGGTGAAACTATTTTTAGGAAGTGCGTCTCCTTAGGACGTGCGTCTCCTATTGGTGAAACTTTTCTTAGGAAGTGCGTCTCCTCTTGGTGAAACTAACTTAGGATGTGCGTCTCCTCTTGGTGAAACTATTTTTAGGAAGTGCGTCTCCTTAGGACGTGCGTCTCCTATTGGTGAAACTTTTCTTAGGAAGTGCGTCTCCTCTTGGTGAAACTAACTTAGGATGTGCGTCTCCTCTTGGTGAAACTATTTTTAGGAAGTGCGTCTCCTTAGGACGTGCGTCTCCTATTGGTGAAACTTTTCTTAGGAAGTGCGTCTCCTCTTGGTGAAACTAACTTAGGATGTGCGTCTCCTCTTGGTGGAACTTACTTAGGATGTGCGTCTCCTATTGGTGAAATTGACTTAGGAAGTGCGTCTCCTAATGGTGAAACTTATCTTAGGATGTGCGTCTCCTATTGGTGAAACTTAACTTAGGATGTGCGTCTCCTATTGGTAAAAATAAACTTTAGGAGGAAATACATCTCCTATGGGTAAAAAACAAACTTAGGAGGAAATGCATCTCCTAAGGGTGAAACTAAAACAAACTTAGGAGGAAATGCATCTCCTATGGGTGGACCAAAACAAACTTAGGATGAAATGCATCTCCTATGGGTGGAACTAAAACAAACTTAGGAGGAAATGCATCTCCTATGGGTGGACTAAAACAAACTTAGGAGGAAATGCATCTCCTATGGGTGAAACTAAAACAAACTTAGGAGGAAATGCATCTCCTATGGGTGGACTAAAACAAACTTAGGAGGAAATGCATCTCCTATGGGTGAAACTAAAACAAACTTAGGAGGAAATGCATCTCCTATGGGTGGACTAAAACAAACTTAGGAGGAAATGCATCTCCTATGGGTGGACTAAAACAAACTTAGGAGGAAATGCATCTCCTATGGGTGAAACTAAAACAAACTTAGGAGGAAATGCATCTCCTATGGGTAAAAATAAACTTAGGAGGAAATGCATCTCCTATGGGTGAAATAACTTAGGAAGTGCGTCTCCTATGGGTAAAGCTTAGGAAGTGCGTCTCCTATTGGCAAAACTAGACTTAGGAAGTGCGTCTCCTATTGGTAAAGGCTAGGCTTAGGAAGTGCGTCTCCTATTGGTAAAGGCTAGGCTTAGGAAGTGCGTCTCCTATTGGAACAGACGTGGAATGTATTCCCTTGTTATACAGGTGGGCGCCTAATGGTAAAGACATGAAATGTATTCCCTTGTTATACAGGTGGGTGCCTGAAATATGAAATGCACAGACAAAAAGTATTCCTCTCGTTATTCAGGTGGGCGTCTGTCTATACTAAAACATAAAAGTATTCCTCTCGTTATTCAGGTGGGCGCATGTCTATACTAAGACATAAAAGTATTCCTCTCGTTATTCAGGTGGGCGCCTGTCTTCGAGAAAATTTTCACAATGAGAAAATTTTCTGCCCCGGTTTGATGATTTTCTTTATGGCCTGTCTTTCCGCCATCAATAACGTTCATTTTCCCTGTTTCTAAATCAAAGAAAAATTTGTTAGTTTAAAAACATGGTAAGCGGTCATGCCACTCTTGTTGGGGATGGTTTCCTCTTTCTCCTTTCCCAGCTTTGTGTTCCATTATGCTATCAAACTTGCTGGGGATGATATTAATTGCTGACACTGGCCCATCCCTTTTATCAATCTCATCTTGATAGGGATACCCTTCTTGACACGGGTTTTGCGCCTGTTCCTTGTACCACTTGGATGTACTAGTTGATGGCCTATTTTGAAGTAATTTCCCACTGGTTCCGACCAAACAGACTCTACTAGGGAATTTTCCTATGAAAGGAAAAAACATAAAAAGAAACAAAATAAAGACAAAGGAAAAGATGACTCTTTAACAAAAGAAACTATAAATAAAAATCTATCAAACGCAGATACCGACTCTAATGGCCATGACATGCGTATGTGGCCTATCCTCTGCCGTCAATCGTCTCTCAAGACCTTCCCTTGACGATTCCCCATCTGATTCCCAATCTTATTCGACTTGTAGTGCCCGAAGGGTTTTTTCACTATCAAGCCTCTCTCATTTTGGTTTTCTCTCAGCTTTCATCGCCTTATGGTGCCTGTGAAGGTTTTCACCGATAAGACTCTCTCATTTGTATTACTTTCCAGCTGGGGATTTGGAGTGTCGCCGGTATGACTCTTTCTGTTGGAGATTAGAGTCCTTTATGCTGTGGAACAGAATGTTATGTTCGCCGGTAAGACTCTCATTTGTCTGACTTGGCATCTTTTGAAGACTGGTCAGAAGGTCTTTCTTTGGACCGTAATGTGGGTTTTGGATAGGCTAGAAAGAAAGGGCATAAAAGGCTAAAAAAATACATTAATTTTGGGTTATTAGTTACAACCTTCGGAATTAGATTTATTCACAATAAACGCAACCTTTGCCCCAGTTTCTTGCTTGGGGATATCCTAACTGATTTTTTTTTCATTTTTCAAAACTATGACCGAGCCGTGAAGCGCCTACGTATCCTCTTTGAGGAATCAGGAACGTAGTTCCCAATTCCTCTTTTCATTCCGACTTTCTTTTGTTTGTTTTTTTTTCTTTTCTTTTTTTTCTTCTTTCATTTTTCTCTTTTTGCGTTTTTTTTTCATGCCATATGCTTGCGTTTTCTAGTCGTTTTTTCTGATTTCGAACGAGGGGTATGACAAAAAATAAGTAAGGCTCAAAAGGGGTAATGAAGGATAAAGTGTTTAGGTAGCAGAATAAAATGCCTTCGTCATTCCAGTCTTCAAACTATGTCAAGTGCAAACAACACAATTTAAACAACGATTTGTAGCCTCTTCCGATGGTGCTGGACTTGACAATTATATTCAACATTTGCTTTTTCATTGGTCCTTTCTAAAGAACCGTTGGGCGACACTCTCATTATCATGAACGACCCTCATGCCAATTTGGCGAATCTTGCTTTTAACGATTTTTCTTCATATTTTACTTGCCCCAGTTCCATATGACTCGAGCTCTGAATAATCTCAACCGTCCTTATTTCCTTTAAATGGTCTGATCGGGGTTTTATAATTAACTTTAAGATTAGGCCCCAAACTGTGTGCGCATGTCATGTCACTAGAATCGTCGTTGAAAAAATGATAAAAGGACTAAACAAAAGAAGATTGGAAATAATAAATGACCGGATTTTGCATTAGACTACCGGCGAAATGGTTTGAATAACAAAACAAAACAAACCAGAACAAAATCCTAAACAACCCTGACAAAACTTAAACAGACCGCTATGACAAAAACAGAAAGATAAGCGGCATGATATTGACACAAAACAATCCGAATTACAATCCTAATGATCCGAACAACAGATATGAAAACAAAATAAGCCACCACAAGTTTCTCTCCTGTTAACCAAGTAACAGAGCGTCCTTCCACTTTATCAAGACTGGCATCTTAGCCACTAAGCTTTGCATCGATACTGCCAAGACCATTACCAGCTTCAATATCATCAACATCGGTCAACAAGTTCTCAAGAGGATTCGCGTGCTCCCTGTCACTGTCATCGATCACAATTGCCCCTTCCTGAATCATTCTTTCTATTTCTTTTTTCAAAGAACGACAGTCTTCAATGCTATGTCCTTGGACATTAGAGTGATACACGCATCGAACAGCAGGATCGAATCCTTTTGCATATGGGTCTGGAGTATAGCCAAGGAGCGGCTTAATCAGTCCTGAAAGCTTTAGCTTTTCAAACAAACTCGCGTAGGACTCCCCAATTGGCGTGAAATTGTTTCCTTGCCTTTGTTTTCCCCCATGCCCCTGTTTTCTAGGGTCGTTGGGTGCTTGAAAATGTTGTGAAGGCAAGAATGCATCATGTGGTGCTGGCTCTCGCCAGCGGGGGTGACCTGATGGTTGACCCTGCGACCGGACCTTGTTCGAAGGATAATACTGAAGCGGATTATATGGAGCTCAGGGGCAGGCTTGGGCATGATGGTCTGAAAAGAGTGGCTCTGATGGTGGGTAGTAGGATTGTGGAAGGTTGTATGGAGTGTGTGGATAATTTGGATGACTGGGCCTGGGCTGGTAGTGAGGGGAAGGACCTCTGAATTTGGACCCAGTACCTGCTTCGACTGATGCGACCTCGAGCGCACCTCCCGCGCCGCTCTGAATAGCCTGGGTCGTTGCCTTGAGCGCTGAGTAATTTAGGATTTTGTCAGACCTTAGGCCCTCCTCTATCATGACCCCTATCTTTACCACTTCATTGAAGGATTTCCCAACCGTTGTCACCAAGTGACCAAAGTAAGTTGGATCAAGTGTTTACAAGAAGTAGTCCACCATTTCTCCCTCTTTCATGGGAGGATCAACTCTGGCCGCTTGTTCTCTCCAGCGGAAACCGAACTCACGAAAACTTTCCCCAGGCTTCTTTACAATCCTCAGCAATGTGAGACGGTCAAGGACTATCTCGAGATTGTATTGAAAATGACCTGCGAAAGCCTGCGCCAGATCATCCCAAGTGTACCATCTGCTGGAATCCTGCCTGGTATACTATTCTAGTGCCGATCCACTCAGACTTTGGCCGAAATAAGCTATCAGCAGCTCATCTTTGCCACCTGCCCCTCTCATTTTGCTACAGAATCCCCGCAAATGCGCCATGGGATCACCGTGCCCTTCATATAAATCAAACTTAGGCATCTTGAACCCAGCCGGGAGTTGGACATCCGGGAAAGGGCATAGATCCTTGTAGGCCACGCTGACCTGGTTGCCCAATCCGTGCAGGTTCCTGAAGGACTGCTCCAGGCTCTTGAACTTCCTCGTCACCTCATCTTGTTCGGGGATTTTAACCAGCTTTTCAATCTCTGCCGGTACCTCTAAGTGCAGGTTGTAGGTATGGGGTTCTGGTGCATGAAATGTGGGCTCAGAGGGATAGTATTGCGTATCAGGAGCCTGAAACAATGGCTCGATGGTCGTTCTTTGCAGGGTGACTGATGTGGGTCCCACAAAAGTGGGAACATTTGGTGTCGGGAGAGGTTGATGGGATGGTGGAGCTTGGGAATCATGGGGGCTTCTCTCCTGAAGACAACGATGATTTGGGAGGCTTGTTGAAGGGCCGGAGTGGGGGTATTCGGGCACGTGCCCTAGTGGCTCAGGGCTCCTTTGTGCTTTGGCTAGAGCTAGCTGCATTGCATTCATCTCTAGTCCCATCCTTTCTATCTTTTCCATCGCTTCCTTTAACAACTGGCTCACCGGCCTTTCTTCCTTGGTATTATTCTCTGAAGTAGTCATGCTTGTTGTTATCGGTCCTTTGGATCTAGTTTGGTAAGGGTGTGTTGCCAGAATTCTTTAACAACTAACTGTTTGAGATTCGGAAAACAAACTTGTTAGCGTTTAGAGTTTAACAGATTTGATAACAACACATTGAGGATGCAATGCTCCTAGGCAGTTAACCGTTTCTAACATGCTTTGCTTCAAACAACATGCGTCATCCTGGCTTGCTTATTTGCCCCTTTGAAGTATTTTGGGAACCCCTGTATTTTATTCTATTTTGTATTTTTTTTTTCTTTCGATTTTTCATTTTTTTTTTCTCTTTTTTTCTCAATTTTTTTTGTGTGGTCGAATCTTATGGAGATTGTCTACGTATCATGACCCCGCATGAATCAGACCTTGCGTAGTTCGGCCCAATAAAGATAAACAATACTCAACATTTTTTTTTATTTTCATATTAAAACAAATTGGGTTTCAAAGGTTTAAAGATGACCTACAAACTTGAAAATCAAACAACCCGTATATTCTAATCAAAAGATTTACAAACTCAAAAACAAACGCTAGCTTCCTTTCCCCGTTTGTCAAATGCAACCAAACGACTATTTTTGCAAATGTGGCCCCTTCCAAATTTCACATGAATTTTGAGGCCGAGGAGGATTATTTTATGACACTTTACAAACTTGTCCGTTCTTTTACGAAAATAGCCTTTCGACAACTGAAAGATACTCTAAGGCTATTTCGGCAAGAACGGTTTAAGACGCGGCTGAAGCTGGCTTGGCTTATTTTTGACAAAACCCAAAGGTATTCACCTGACCGCTGACTTTTTTTCCAAACTTCAATAAAAACGTGGTGTTGCAAACACGGCCCTTCAGCGCCTCGGGGACGAAGATTTATAAGGCTGTGTGGGTCGACTAGACCAAAAATCCTAAACATGACCCAAAGGTGGCTATTTATGCAAAGTCGGCCTTCCGGCGTCCCTTTCGGGAACATTCGGCGATTTATGGCAAAACAACATCACCCGACTTATTTACGACAAAAATCAATATTTGACATATTATTTGTTTTTTATTATTATTATTAATTAATTGTTTTTGGCTTTTTAGCAAAAGATGGGGTTGGACCCGATGAGGGTTGCCTACGTATCCCACATCCGGTGAGAATCAAACCCGCGTAGTTCGGGCTGATCATGAATAAGTAAATGAACTAACATTTTTTTTAATTGAAATTTTTGAAAGAACTGCTTCAAAAGAAGAAAGGAAGTATTTATTTTTTGATTGATTTTCTTTTGAAAGAAAGACTTGTAAAAATTCCTTTTCTTTTGATTTGAACTTTGAGAATTTCAAAAGTAAAAGGAAGATATTTGTTTTTCTAAATTTTCATTTGTTTTTATTCTAAAGAAAAAAGAAAATATTTTTGGAATTTTACTTTTAATAAAAGAAATGCTTCTAAAAAGTATTTTTTGAATTTTGAATTTTCTTTTCAATTTGAAAGAAGAATCAAAATATTTTCGGATTTTTTTTATTTTTTTTTTAAAAAGAAAGCATTTTTATTATTTTTGTTTTATCAACAATGGAAAATAAAGATATTTATATTATTTTTGCAAGACATATCTTTTTGGAATTTTACTTTGAATTTTCTTGGCAAGACAAATACCCTTTGCAGCAAATAAAGATATATATATCTTTCGGAAATAAAAAAACTTTTCGGATTTATATATATATATATAAACTTTTCGGATTTATATATATATATATATATATATATATATTTGCGACAAATAATGAAAGACTCTTTTTCATTTTCATTTTCATGGCAAGACAAATTATTTTCCTTTTCTATTTTTTTGAAAAACAAGACAGAACAACGACTCTTTTTTTCTATTTTTCCTTTGCTTTTAATAAAACAAACTAATAAGACATTCTTATTTTCTCAAAATTTCGGCAGAGTTTTGACAGTATTGGGGTATTGGTTTTTTTTCAAAAATAAACAATCAATTCCCTAACCGCTATTTTTCGATTTCACAATATTCATAATATTCAAACACCGGTCGGCGAGACAAAATAAATGCACGGAAAACAAATAGGATGCATCAGGATGGTCTTTTCATATCAGGTAGCTAGTCCTAGACGGACCCAACCCCTGTGTTGAGTCCCCTAAGTCAAATGCAACGTGATGCAAATAAGCGTTCCTACTAGGGATCCGGCATGAAGTCACGTTATTCTATGTTCAAAACCTGGGTCGGTGTTCTAGACAGTGTACCCGAGCGGACAACTCGAGTTGAGGAAGGAGCTCCTTTCCGGGAACCAAAAGGCCAGCCGGCTTAGAAACTTTCCGAGCCTCTTTTATTTAGGGTATGACACTAACAGAATAGGGAGTCTCAACCAGTGAGCACATCCGCGGAGGTAAGAAGAGAAAGGTTTCGGCACAATTTATATACAGTTCAGATAATATCAAAGCGGTAAAAGCAGCATTTAGCACATTAGGCTCAAAACATGTAAAAATCAGATAAAGCCAAATATAACAATTTATCTAAGCTCGAATTCTTAACCCTGAACCAGTGGTTCTGGGTTTTATCCCCAGCAGAGTCGCCAGAGCTGTCACACCTCCTTTTTACATACCCGCGAGGGTACAAGGGAGTTTTTTCCAATTAAAGGATAATCGAAACGGGATTCGTTTATTTATTTCAGAGTCGCCACTTGGGAGATTTAGGGTGTCCCAAGTCACCAATTTTAATCCCGAATCGAGGAAAAGAATGACTCCATATTACAGTCTGCGCACCAGAAATCCGGATAAGGAATTCTGTTAACCCGGGAGAAGGTGTTAGGCATTCCCGAGTTTCGTGGTTCTAGCACGGTCGCTCAACTGTTATATTCGGCTTGATTATCTGATTTTATACAAATATGAACTTATGTGCAAAATTTTATCTTTTTACCGCTTTCTTACTTATTGTTATTATTTTACGAGAATTGCAACGTCGTGGAAACATATCTCGAACCACGTTACATCAATGCACCCGTAGTTGTTTGGCATATCTCGACTCGGTTGAGATTTGGATTTGTGTCACATAAATGTGCACCCGAGTTAAGGAAAATAAATTATTAAAGGCGCGCCTAAAGCAACTAGCGTCTTGTTATTTTGGGGAAGGCCGTAAAATTCGCTAAACGGCCTGTCCTCGAATTCTAAGTATTTTAATATATACATTTAGAGGGCCCCGCAGCTTGTGCATTTTTTGTTTGTCGAGGCTCGTCTCATTCATTATTAAAAAGAATTTGCAATGTCATGGAAATACATCTCAGACCACGTCACAATCAATGTACCCGTGATTAGAGACACATTTTGATTTCGTTGAGATTTGGATTTGGGTCACATAAATGTTCACCCGAATTTAAGGAGATAACATTATTAAATACGCGCCTAAAGCGACTAGCACAGGGTTATTTTGAGAAAAGGCCGTGAAGTTCGCTAAGCGGCCGATCCCGAGTTCTAAGTAATTAACACATACATTTGTGAGGGCCCCGCAATCTATATATTTTACTAGGCGAGGCTCATCTCATTTATTTTAAATGGACAAATCCTAAAGCGATTACATCTTTTCTATTAAAATTAGTCTCTAAAATAAATAAAGAAAATCCTAATTAATTACGAGTTTTTTTTTATTTAAGAGAGCATGACATACTAATTGCTATATTAATACAAATATTGATGAACAAGAATTTTACTAAAAAAATTTGAAATTATAAATAAAATAAAAATTTGACAACTAATATTCAAAAGAATCAAATATAGTTAGATTGAAGCTCGCATTGTTATATATAAAAAAACTATTGGAATTAATTATTCACAACCATTTGAAACTGGATTTAACCATAATTACTAAAGCTTAATAGAAAGTTTATTAGACTTAAACGTTCTTCTAATTTTGTTTGAACTCAAATCATGCCTTAATACCTAATTCACGAAATTTAGTTCAAATTCATGCCTTAGCTAAATTTAAGTACTTGTTCACAATTAACCTACTGTTGATAATCTTAGAACCTTCATAGCTAGTGAATTAACCCGTTTTGCCAAGCCGATTCATTAAAGACTAACTTATGTTATTTTCTCTTATTCCAATTATTATTCAATAATACATAAAATAGCCTAAATACAATCAATAAAAGGAACAGAGAAAAAGCGAAATTAAAACTTCAAAATTCGATTCTTCATATGTATTCATGCTTGCACATTTTTAGCTTGCAATAACTAGTATTACATTCGTGTACCTGGTATTGGAAAACAAGAGAAGATGAAGCTGAGAAGCAGCAACAGTAGTAACAATGTAGCACAACAACGACAGTCCAGCAACACAGGAATAGACCAGTAACAGTAGGAATAGTAGAAAACCCAGGAGACTATAAACGACTCCAAGTATAGAGAAGAAGTAAAAGGCAGGAAGGTTCTGACTATTTCAGATCTTAAGCGAGGCAATGAAACAATAACTATTCTTTTTCAACTTCAAAACTCTCCAAAATGAATTCTGCCCCTGTATATTCAGTGTATCCAGAATGTATATCGGGTGTATACTTATCATTCCGCCCCCTCTTTTTTCTTCTCTCTATCTAGTTTTTCCTCTTTTTTTTCCACCCCTTCTTCCTAAATTTTCTCTTCTATTTATAGCAAAATTTTCGAAAATTTCAGATTTGTTTTTTTTTTATTTTTTTATTTTTTAATTAAAAGAAATCCCACTTGCAAATTGCTTTTATTTTTTTAGAAAAAGAAATCTCACATTTATTTACTTTTATTTTTAAAATTCCAACTTTAATTACTTTATCTTATTTAAAATCCCACTTTTTATTTTTTTAAAAGAGAATCTCACTTTATTTAACTTTTCTTTAAAAAACAAACCACTATCTTTTCTTTTTCTTTTAAAAATGCTACTTTCAATTACTTTAAATTTTTTAAATTTTCAGATACCTTTATATTTATTTTTTAATTCCAACCTTATTTTACTTTTAAATTTTTTAAAACTTTTTACTTTTTTTAAATTTTCTACATTCTTTTACTTTTTTTTATTTTTTTATTTTTTATTTTTTTAAAATCATTTCCGAAATTACTATATATATATATTTTTTAAAATAAAAATAATAAATAAAATAAAATATTTTCGGATTTTTTTATATATAAAAAAAACAAAAAATAAAACTATTAATAGTGATAATACACTTTTTATTTTTTTATTTTTCGGTTTTGTTTTGTGTTGGACAAAAATGAAGAAGGGGTGTTGGGTTAATGGAGCGGACCGGATCGACCCGGTTTGAAACGGACCGGGTCATGGGGAAAGTTGGGCAATTATTTGGGCCTGTGGTTTGAAATTGAAGAAGTGGCCCAATCCGATTTTTCTTTGTATTTTTGTTCTCTTTTCTTCTTTTATTTTTCTAAAACTAAATTATAAAAGTACTTAAATTATTATTAAGAACTAAATTAAGTTATAAAAGCGCAAATTAACTTCCAATAACAATTAACGCACAATTAAGTAATAATTAAGCATAAAATTGTTCATTTGGACATTAAATGCTAAAAATGCAAAAGATGCCTATTTTTGTATTTTTTTTATTAATTTAACAAATAAACATGCATAGACAAACTTACAAATAGTTACACAAAATATCACAAAAATTGCACACCAAGAAAAATTATTTTATTTTTGAATTTTTTGGGAGTAATTCTCATATAGGGCAAAAATCACGTGCTTACAGGGCCTGGCTGGAAGAGCATAACATCAGGGCTGGGCCCCACCACCCTGAACTACATCTCTGGGACGACCTACTGCTGGCTGGCCTCCACCTCTAGCGGCCTGAGTTCCACCTCTAATACATATACCTCCACCTCTAGCACCTCTACCCCCACCTCTAGCTGGCTGGGCGGGTTGTGGAACACCTGGTGCCTGAACCATGGCACGGGAACCCTGATACTGAGAGTTACTCGATGCTCGAGGGCAAAACCTAGCAATGTGACCCATATCACCACAAGTGTAACAAGCCCTCAGCTGTTGAGACTGCTGGCCCTGACGACCTGAGTGACCGGTGCACTGATAGGAGTTGGTGGTGCACTGTAGGACTGCTGATCAGAATATTGCATCTGAGGACCACGACCACGTGAAGCACCGTGAGAAACCTGAAGTGCTGAATGAAAAGACCTAGGAGGATGACCTCTACCATACGAATCCCTACTTCCAGACGAGGTACCACTGAATCTGCTTGAATGACGGGGCCTCTTGTCCGACCCATGACCACCTCCATGCGACAGAACCATCTCAACTCTCCGGACCACATTGGCGGCCTCCTAGAAAGATATCTCACTCCCAGTCTCCCTAGCCATCTGAAGACGAATCGGCTGAATAAGTCCATCAATAAACCTCCTCACCCCCTCTCTCTCTCAGTGGGAAATATGATAAGAGCATGACGAGCCAAGTCGATGAATCTGGTCTCATACTGGGTAATAGTCATAGAACCCTACGGTAGATGCTAAAACTGTCTCTGATAGGCCTCTCTTTAAGTGATGAGGAGAAACTTCTCCATAAATAGCTGAGTAGCTGGCGATTCGGCTGGTCTAGCCAAACAATAATCTCTCCATCAAGTCTTGGAGAATCCAGACAAGCGAAAAATAGCAAAATTGACCCCATTGGTCTCAACTATCCCCATGTTCCTGAGAACCTCGTGATAACTGTCTAGATAATTCTGGGAATCCTCAGAAGATGCACTACTAAAAGTAGTAGTGAAAATCTTGGTGAACCTATCCAACCTCCACAAAGCATCGGCAGACATAGTTGCTCCATCACCGGTCTGAGCTACCACTCCCGGCTGAACTGCTCCAACTGGCTGAACCGCTGGAGTTTGAAACTGGGGAGCTACCTGCTCCGGAGTACAAGTAGCAGGAGTCTGGGCTCCTCCTCCAGTCTGAGAGACGGCTGGTGCTATAGGAAGCAAGCCTGCCCGGGTGACGCTCTCCATAAGGCCCACTAGACGGATCAGAGAATCCTGGAGTAATGGGGTAGCAATAAACCCCTCTGGGACCTGAGCTGGGCCTACCGGAACTGCTGGGGTCGGAACCTCATTATCAAAGTCAACCTAAGGCTCTGCTGCGGGTGCTGCTGCTCTGGGCTGAGCTCTGCCCCTACCTCGGCCTCTAGCACGGCCTCAGATCTCCAGGTGGACTGAAGGAAGCCTCCAAACTACGGTCCAAGAGCTGCTCCGAGATCTGCACATAGTGCAGAGTATAGTATCAGCACAACCGACCCTATGTGCTGGTAAGTGTCCAGCATAATCCCGGTGAAGTAGTGACGAGGCTAGCACCAGACTACCAAATAAACCTGTGCAGTTCAAATATATATACAACGCAAAAGTAATACATAAATAAACAAATAAAGATAGGAGGGGGGAAACATTCTTCGGGTAATAAAAATTCCGGATAGAAAGACATCAAGTAAACGAAAGAAACAACATAACTCGGATATCAACAGAGAATCAGAAATCAATAAATGCACGGCATCACCCTTCGTGCTTTTACTCTCGTCCTCACCAATGCAATCATATAATAAAAATGTGCACGACATCACCCTTCGTACTTTTACTCTCTTTCCTCACCATATAATCAATATAATCGGCACATAATGGTATATCGTGCGGCACGACATCACCCTTCGTGCTTTACACTCTATCCTCACAATCATACACGGTATCACCCTTCATGCTTTACACTCTTTCCTCCCAATAAAACAATGCACGACATCACCCTTCATGCTTTAACTCTCTTCCTCACCCCAAACAACAATCACAAACAATAGGGCAAGGGAATAAATGAAATTATAATGAGAATCCCGGCAAGGGAACAACAATTCAACAGTAAAATCCCGACAGGGGAACAACATCAATAATCTTAACATCCCGGCATGGGAGATAACAAATAAAGCAACAATATCCCGGCAAGAGTGGCAACATAATGATCTCTTCTCATTCTCACTTTTACTTCAGAATTCACTTCACAACTCGAGCCAATGCTTTAGAGGTTCAATTATCACTTATACTTTCACAATTCACTTCACAACTCGAGCATGAAAATCTTCACAAAGGCATGGATAATACAACGAAGTAATGAAAATCACAATATAAGACTCACGGGCATACTAGACACCAATGTATAAATACTCGTCACCATGCCTATACGTCATACTCCACAATTACCACATAGCACATAGGACTCGACTCCTAATCCCTCTAGCTAAGGTTAGACTAAACACTTACCTCGATGCCACGAACACAATTCACGATTCAATTATAGCTTTACCCCTTGATTCCACTACCAATTCGCTTGTATCTAGTCACAGGTTACTTAATTACATCAATAAACGCTAAATGAATCAATTTGAATGCATGAAAATGAATTCCCCAAAGTTTCACCCAAAAAGTCAAAAATCGCTCCAGGCCCACATGGTCAAAACCCGAGGTTCGAACCAAAACCCGATTACCCATTCCCCCACGAACCCAAATATGTAATTTTTTTTAAATCGGACCTCAAATCGAGGTCCAAATCCCCAATTTTTAAAAAAACCTAGGTTCTACCCAAAACACCCAATTTCCCCTATGAAAATCATTGATTTTTGAGTTGAAGTCATATTAAATGATGCTAATGATTGAAGGAAATGAGTTAAAATTAACTTACAATCCATTTGGAAGAAGAGTTATTCTTGAAAAATCGCCCTATGGAGTTTTTGTTTTAAAAAGATGTGAAAATGAGTTAAAAATTCGTCTAAGTATAAAAGTTGCAGGTTGCAGATGTGGGAAATGCGAACAGGGGTTCGCAATTGCGAACCCCGACCTCTGCTAGCTTAGGAATTGCGAAATGCCTCTCGCATTTGCGAGTTGGGAATTGCGACTACAGCGTCGCATTTGCGACTCAAGGCTGAAACAGGGGTAATCGCATTTGTGAGCAAGGACAGGCCTGGGTTGTTTCGCATTTGCGATCCAGCCTTCACATTTGCGAGCCAGGCTTTGCAAATGCGAAACCTGCAGGCCTGATCACACCAGCAATAAAACCTGCAATTTTCTAAGTCCAAAAATACAATCTGTGGCCTATCCAAAACTCACCCGAGCCCTCGGGGCTCCAAACCAAATATACACACAACCTCAAAAACATCCTATGAACTTATTCGTGTAATCAAATCACCAAAATAACATCATGAACATCGAATTAAACCTCAAAACCAATGAAATTTTTCAAAACTTCTTTAAACATCAAATATTGCATTTAAGGTACGAATCACGTCAAATGGATTCCGTTTCTTACCAAACTTCACCAACAACACATATAAATCATATTGAACCTGTACCGGGCGCCGGAACCAAAATACGGGCCCGATACTACAGGTTTCACGTAACATGTCACTTTCAAAAACCTTTATATTTTTCATAAAATAATTTCTTTACAAAATTTATTTCTCAGACTTGGGACCTCGGAATTCAATTCCGGGCATACGCACAAGTACCATATTTTCCTACGGACCCTCCGGGACTGTCAAATCACGGGTCCGAGTTCGTTTACCAAAAATGTGTCCGAAGTCAAATTAATTCATTTTATAGTCAAAATTTCAACCTTTTCACAGATTTTCACATAATAGCTTTCCGGCTACGCGTCCGGACTGCGCACGCAAATCAAGGTGATACTAAAAGAGGCTTTTAAGGCCTCCGAACGCAGAATTATCACAATTTTCCTTATCAAGAGAAAGGAAAACATTTTCCAAAACTCCTTCTCAACCTTCCCCACCCCACACCCTCTCTGCAAAAAAAAGCTTCTTTTTTTTCAAATTTCAGTTCTTCTATTTTTTTTCGTTTTTCTGCACCACCCACCACAATGTCCCCCCACCTGGCCCCCCACCCCAGCATAAAAAAAATATAACTTTTTTTTTAAATTTAAATTTCTATTTTTTTCGTTTTACTGTCACCCGCCCGCCGCCCCTCGAAAAAAAATATTTTTTAAATATATTTTTCCGTTTTAATTTTTTTATTTATCGGTTTAAAGGTTTAAAATTTTACAAGTTCCAAAATTAAGAGTTCGGAGGTTAATGTGTTTGAAAGTTTACGGGTTTAGAAATTATAAAGTTTACGGTTCGAAATTCCGCGGTTTTGAAAGTTTAGAGGTTCGAAAGTTTATGAAATTTGTGGGTTCGGAAGGTTGTTGATTTGAAAGTTTATAGCTTCATGTTTATTATATCTAAATTATTTATGAATACTCTTGAGAAGTCATTTTTCTTAATTTGCATACCAAACACCGAAAAATGAATAAGATTACTACTTGTTTTCCAAGAAAATATTTTCTACGGAAAACATTTTCCGTTATACCAAACACACTCAAAGTCACTGAACTATGCCTATTGCACTCAGAAGGTCACTCAACTAGATTTTTCAAATTTTGTATTGCCAAATACCTATTTTACCCTCTAAATTATAAACATTTATCTTCTTTTTTTTTAAATTTTTAGTATTAACAACAAAAATTTATTAATTTATTTACACAATTCGGAATGAAAGAAAATAAAGGTTCTAAAATATATATATTCCATGCACGTAATATAAAAATAATTATTTAAATTAAAGTATTTTTATAATATACATTATTCTTGAAAATTATGCTCAACTATATTATTATGTTTCTACCAACTTTCCGTTGACACAAACTTATCTCCCCGAAAAGTACAGGGACTATTTGTAGAGGGTAAAATATGCTATGTTAAGTTGTGCATGTAACATATATATAATATAATTGAGCATAATTTTTAAGAATATATAATGTATATTATAAAAATACCTTTATTTAAATAATTATTTTTATATTACGTGCATGGAATATATATTTTACAACCTTTATTTTCTTTCATTCTGAATTGTATAAATAATTACAACAACAACAACAACAACAAAAAACCCAGTTTGATCCCATAAATGGGGTCTGGGGAGGGTAGTATGTACGCAGACCTTACCCCAACCTCATTTTCTTTCATTCTGAATTCTGTAAATAAATTTTTAAATTTTTGTTGTTAATACTAAAATTATTATTACTAACAAATTATTCTAATTAATTTTTTTACTATGCTCATTATTTTGTTACTCTAGCATTATATATGCTTAAATACTTTTTATTTTTTAAAATTTATAAATAATATTTATTTATTCTATAGGTAAGTCCATAATATAAATTAAACAGGGAAAATATTAAAAAGTTTTTAAAAAATAAAAAGAAGATAAATGCTTATAATTTAGAGGGTAAAATAGGTATTTGGCAATCCATAATTTGGAAAATCTAGTTGAGTGACCTTCTGAGTGGAATAGACATAGTTCAGTGACTTTGTTGTTACAAACGAAAGAAAAGTGACTTTAGGTGATAATTTGGGATAATTGAGTGACCATTTGAGTAATGAACTTTTAATTTATATCTTATGTTGTTTATGGTAATACTCTTGGAGATATTGGTATCAGTATTTAATACATTTAATTAGGATGAAGTATTTTGTTTCAAGTGACGAGATTAGATTACGACTTGGATAAAATATGATGCTTATGCTGTATATGGTGTTTTAGAATGATCAGTAGCTCATGTGCTATATATGTTGTAATATGATCTTGAGCCGGCTAAAATTTTTGTGCAACTCCAGTACAAAGGTAACTCTAACTCTGATAGAATTTTTGAAAATTTGGAAAGTTAGCTATAGTTCGAATCCTTACAGTTGTGATGGCAAGAGGCCTAAGAAAGTATTTCAAGTCCTAAGAATGACAATGGTTAACTATTTGAGAATGGATGTGGTGCAGTGGATGAGACTGCTCTTTCCTTAACTGAGGTCGAGCCTTGGGTATGGAAAAGTCCTTGGTAGGGAGTTCTTTCCCCGAATGGGGCCTTACGCGGCGCGAATCCGGATATAGTCGGGCTCCAATGCAGGTACCGAACATCGGGTGGGAAACCAAAAAAAAGAATGGAATTTTATTTTGCAAGCTGTAATGCACATCCTTAATATTTACATTAGAGTATAGCAAGTTAATTGGAATAAACTTTTAAGTTATTTCTCAGGTGTGATGAAAATTAAGTGGATATTTTTCTTCTTCCTTTCGTGACACTTTATACGACGGATTTACTGGGCTGAAAAAAATTGTGAATTCAACATAAAGCTCCAGTTAGGATGTAGAGGCTACTCGAGAAACAGAATATGCCATGATGGTAAATTAAAGTAGCCTCGATTATTTCAAGATTCAGATATTTAACTTCTTCTCAAAAGGTGAATTACATTTTCGTGTTCAGTTGCTCCACTACTGTTGCCATATGGTATGTGGTGTATGAGAACTGTGAAAAATATTATCATATGAATTGGCATGACATGGGTGTATATGTTGATGAGATGAGTAGTTGTTGCATCGTTGTGACAGATTGAAATTATATGGATTACTCCAATCACACATATATAGGACTCTGGCGAAACTTTCATAAAAAAAATTTAAAAAATAATACCAGAGAGTTGGTTAAAATTTTGGATATAAGCAAAGTAAGGCGTGATATAAGGCCAAAACAATGACCACATTCGAGGATGAATATCATATAACAAAGAAAGGATGTGATGCCCCGAAACTTATTACACTTTTGAAGTTATTAGTTTCTAGGCATGTGCATGTATGTATATGCTGAGTTATGTAATACATGTTTTGTAAAATAATATAAATATTATCAAAATAAGTTTTTGACTAAATAACAATACATAAAAAAATAAAGTATAAATTTTTGTGAATGATGAATGTGAATCCTCGTACAATGATTTGGTTGCCGAGGTCAAGATAATTATCGTCTTAACCTTCAAATATGAACAATCAAGGTTTACTCACATACATGTGATTTTTAATTACTTTTTTTTATAAGCTAAGTAGAAATATGTGATTCAACTTATCTCACCAGCTACTTCCTTGTAGATGATATTTCTGGTGTATTTTTTTTATTTGTTTATTCATATTACATACCTGAATTAGTTCACTCTTACTCCAATTACGGTAGTATCATCTTGGCTTACTATATCGATAGTCATTTGAGGATTATCTTGTGTTGCTAGAAATTTTTATATTTATAAATTAACTATTTCCCTTAATTGGAAAGGATAACAACTCCTCGGTCATTTTGTAGGATGTAAATTTCTTTTTTTATGGCTTCGACCAATCCTTTATAACATTTAAAACATATCAAAATTTGATATTTTGTTCCCACTATAATAGCATATGTATATCTATAGTGATCAAAACTAATATACATATCAAATATCCTTTCATGATCTTAGTTGTAATTTTTGTTGGGAATAAACCTCGTAGAAATAATATTCACGGTATTAATGATAACGCAGAACACTAAGTTATGGTTAAATCAGCAAGAATAGAAATGCAGCAATAATGACACCAAAATTTTACATGGAAACCCTTCTGAATAAAGGAAAAACCACGGCCAAGAAGAGCAACTGATATCACTATAGCGAGGAATTTTACACTGTGTAATAACGAGTACAAATACTCCTAAGACCACTACACCCTCAAAAGAAAAAAAAACTCTTTTGCTTTTTCCACCTCACTACAATATCTCTCACACTCTATTTTTTTCCACAGACTGTTTTCTTATAGTCTATGGAATATCTTGCTCTCTCTCTTACTCAAATGTATTGTCTGAAATTTTTGGTGTACAGAAATGAGAGCCGAAGCTCTCCTTTTATAGGCGGAGCCTCTCTCTCTCTCTCACGCCTACTACATTTAACATTTTCCTTCTGCAGCCTACCCTTTTTGACAATGCAGAAAAAAATGTTTGGTGCCAATTTTGAAAAACCAACAAAGGAAGAAAAATCTTCCTTACTTTATGGGATGGACCCCACAAATCTCTCATTTCAGTCCCATTCACCTGAAGAAGGTAACACTAGATATTCTTGATTGAGTGCATGCCGACAAGTTCTTTGCAAAGCTCGAACTTGTCTCTTGGTACTACCTTGGTCAACATATCTGCAGGATTTTCACTCGTGTGAATCTTTTTGACTTGAAGTGATTCGTTCTTCACTTGCTCACGAATCCAATGATATCTGACATCGATGTGTTTTGTTCTCGCATGGTATATGGAGTTTTGCTAAGGTATATTGCACTCTGATTATCGCAATAGACAACATACTCCATCTGTCGCAATCCAAGTTCTTGAAGAAATCTCTTGAGCCATATCGTCTCTTTGCCAGCTTCAGTAGCCGCAATATACTCCGCTTCAGTTGTACATAGTGCGACACACTTCTGCAACTTCGACTGCCATGATATAGCTCCCCTGAAAAAGTAAACAAATATCCAGTAGTGGATTTTCTGTTATCAAGGTCACCTGCCATATCAGAATTTGTATAGCCCTTCGGAATTGGATTTGATCCTCCAAAACATAAGTATTTATGTGATCTTCCTCTTAGATACCTGAGTATCCACTTTACAGCTTCCCAATGCTCTTTTCCTGGATTTTCGAGAAATCTGCTAACAACACCGACTGCATGAGCAATATCTGGTCGAGTGCATACCATTGCATACATCAAACTTCCGACAGTAGAGGAGTAAGGAATCTTGGCCATTCTCTCTTTTTCCTCCAGTATTGTAGGACACATCCTCTTGCTCAACTTCAGATGACCAGGAAGGGGTGTGCGAACCAACTTAACACTTTTCATATTGAAGCACTCCAGTACACGTTCTATGTACTTCTCCTGTGACAAGTAAAGCTTTCTTTCGTTTCTCGAATGAGTAATTCTCATGCCCAAAATCTGCTTAGCATGACCCAAGTATTTCATTGTAAAAGCCTTATTCAACTGTTTCTTCAACTCGTCAATCTTGGAAGCATTCCTGCCCACAATCAAAATATCATCCACATATAGCAAGAGGATGATAAAGTCATCATCAGAAAATCTTTGTACAAATACACAGTGATCTGAAGAAGTCTTCTTGTAGCCTTACTCCCTCATAACAAACTCAAACTTCTTGTACCACTGTCTGGGATATTGTTTCAATCCATATAGACTCTTCTTAAGTTTGCATACAAGATTTTCTTTACCTTTTGCCTTGAAGCCCTTAGATTATTCCATATAAATTTCCTCTTCTAAGTCACCATGAAGAAAAACAGTCCTCACATCCATCTGCTCAATCTCTAAATCAAGACTGACAGTCAAACCAAGAAGTGTTCGAATGGAGGACATTTTCACGATAGGAGAAGATATTTCATCAAAGTCAATACATTTCCTTTGACCAAATCCCTTGACAACCAATCTAACTTTGTATCTGGGCTTCAAACTATGTTCTTCAGCTTTAACTTTGAACACCCACTTATTATTCAAAGCTCTCATGCCCTTAGGCATTTTCACCATCTCATAAGTATGGTTCTCATGAAGAGATTTCATCTCATCTTGCATGGCTTCAATCCATTTATCCTTGTGCTCATCTTCTATGGCCTCCACATAACATTCAGGTTCTCCCCCATCAGTGAGTAATACATACTCATTGGGCGAATAACGAGAGGAAGGAGTACGAGGTCTAGAAGACCTCCTGAGTAGAATATCTAACTCGTCCACAGCTTCATGAGTTGGAGCATTTACCTCATCAACACTAGCATTATTATCAACATTATCATCAATATGCTGATCTGGAATATGGTTTTGGGCATCACCATCATCATTGAGCCCACCAATGTTATCTGCATTTGTATGAGGAATTTGATCAAGATTAACTAAACCTTCAAAACTTGGAGATTTTAGCTTCTCCGCTTTGTTAATATCTTCAATGGTTTATCCTCCACGAAGATAACATCACGACTTCTCACGACCTTCTTCTCAATTGGATCATATAGCCTGTAACTAAACTCATCAAGGCCATAACCAATGAAGATGTACTGCATTGTCTTAGCATTTAATTTTGACCTCTCATCTTTAGGCACATGTACAAAAGCTTTGCAACCAAACACTTTCATATGATCATAGGAAACAACTTTGCCATATCAAACTCTGTTTGGAACATCACTTTGCAAAGCAACCGCAAGGGATAGATTAATAACATGTGCGGCGGTCAACAAAGCCTCACCCCAAAAGGAATTGGGCAACTTTGCTTCAGAAAGCAAACATTTGTCTCTTTCCATCAAGGTCTTGTTCATCCTTTCTGCTAAACCATTAAGCTGAGAAGCCTTAGGAGGAGTCTTCTAGTGTCTGATACCCTGTTGCTTGCAGTATTCGTCAAACGGTCCACAATATTCACCACCGTTATCAGTACGAATACACATCAGTTTCTTTTAGCTTCTTTTAACACCCAACAAGGTCAGCCGATGTCACACCTCCTTTTTCCGTACCCGAGAGGGCGCAAGGGAGTTTTTTCCAATTAAAGGACAATCGAAACGGGATTGGTTTATTTATTTCAGAGTCGCCACTTGGGAGATTTAGGGTGTCCCAAGTCACAAATTTTAATCCCGAATCGAGGAAAAGAATGACTCCATATTACAGTCTGCGTACCAGAAATCCGGATAAGGAATTCTGTTAACCCGGGAGAAGGTGTTAGGCATTCCCGAGTTCCGTGGTTCTAGCACGGTCGCTCAACTGTTATATTCGGCTTGATTATCTGATTTTATACAAATGTGAACTTATGTGCCAATTTTATCTTTTAACCGCTTTTATCATTTAATGTTATTTTTATCAAGAATTGCAACATCGTGGAAACACACCTCGAACCACGTTACAATCAATGTACCCGAGGTTAGAGTTACGTTTCAACTCTGTTGAGATTGGGATTTGGGTCACATAAATGTGCACCCGAGTTTAGGAAGATAACATTATTAAATATGCGCCTAAAGCAACTAGCATATTGTTATGTTGGGAAAAGGCCGTGAAATTCGCTAAACGGTCTGTCCCGAATTCTAAGTATTTTAATATATACATTTAGAGGGCCCCGCGGCTTGTGCATTTTTGTTTGTCGAGGCTCGTCTCATTCATTATTTTTTAAAAAGGAATTTGCAACGTCATGGAAATGCATCTCAGACCACGTCACAGTCAATGTACCCGTGATTAGAGACACATTTCGACTCCGTTGAGATTTGGATTTGGGTCACATAAATGTGCACCCGAGTTTAAGAAAGTAATTTAATTAAATCGCGTCTAAAGAGGCTAACGCGTTATTATCTTTGGGGAAGGCAGTGAAATTCACTAAACGGTCCATCCCAAATTCTAAGTATTTATTATGACTAATTATTGAGGGCCCCGCAATTTGCATTTTTATTTGGCGAGGCTCGTCTCATTTATTATTTACAAAGGCAAACCTAAGGAAGCTACATTTTTCTATTTTGCGAGGGCTACGGAAAATCCAACCAATAGCACACCTCGATTTCTAAAGAGTTGAAATTTAATTTAGCCATGAGTTATGGAAAATTTTTACAAAGGGAATGAACGACTTAACTGTTAAAACCAAAAGACATATCGTAAATAAAAATCTTTCAAAAATTTCTTCCATACAAGTTACTTTACAAATCACAACGAAACAGAAACGGAAATTAATTTATTCGAATCATCATTCCATACCCAAAATGCATGCCTTAAACAGATTATTTACCAAAAATATAACTATAATATGAGTGATTTTTCTTGCCTGCACCAACAATTCTTAATACTTGACTATCCTAAAAGTCAAGAATTAAACCATATTGAACATCCATCACAACAAACTACAAGTAAGATGCATTTGAATACAGTAACAATATTTATAAGAAAATAACTTTATTCAACTACCATTCATCAATTTTAGGAGAATAAGATGTCAAGAGAAGGATTATAAGCAGACCTTACTTTGTCCTCAACGTAAACGACGAACAACGGCGACCTCAACGAAAACGACGACTCGAACCAAGATTGTCAACGACCTCGACGCTCACCGTCTCTCTCTCGACGCAGCAGGTTGGTTCGAAAAATGCAACAAAAAGGGTTGTTTGGATGTGAGGAAGGAGGAGGCTATGGAGGGTCGTTTGGCTGGTGGTTTGTTGACGGTGGTATTTGATGACGGGGGAGTTGGGGTCGAGGGAACTGACGGTTTTGCTGGTGAGGCAGATGAGGGTTATGGGGCTGGTCACGGTGGTTGATGAAGAAGAACGTGAAGCAGCAGCAGCAGCGACAGCTGCTCGTCGGGGCTCCGGTGGTCGTTTGGCTTGAGGACGGAGCAGCTGTGGAGGGTCGTTTGAGCAGTGACGACGCAGCAGCAACAGCTGTGGTCGTCGGCTTCAATGGAGGAATGGTTGCGACAGTAGTGATGGGTTTCACGGAGGAAGAAAGCGATGGGCTAGTAGTTTGGGCAGTAGGGTTCGCGGGTGGTTGCTGGAGGAAGGAGGTGGTGTTTTTGTGGTGGTTTGGGCAGTGGTCGACGGAGAAGCTGGACGGCGAACTGAAGCAGCAATGGTGATTGCCGGTGGTTGTAGGCGATGGGGAAGGTGACGATGGAGGTGGTGTTTTTGGTTGGGTTCTGCTAGGGTTTTTGTTAGGTTTTTGGTGAGGAAGAAGAAACGTGAACAGTGCTTTTTTCTTTCAAAATCTGTCCGTTCCAAAATTTTCAAGTCCTCCCTTTTCAAAATCCTTGTCCGTGTATTAATTAGCCTTTTGCCAAGAAAAATGAGCCCCACGCGTGGTGGGGTTCAAGGCTTGTGTCCCCCACGCGTGGTGGGGTTCCCCATGTATGGGATTCCGTCCGTGTTCCCTACGCGTGTCCCCTCACGTGTGGTGGACTCGGTTTATTATGGGCTAGGTCCGAAATTAGGCCTAAAACCGGGTAGTTTGAACCCGAATATTATTCTTTTGTCCGGACCCGAGAAATAGGAACACGACGTTGCTCAACTGATTATGTAAGCAAAATAGCTACTAAAATAAGACTAATTATTTAAAACAAAACTATATTATTATTTTCTTAATATTTTTTCGAGATTAAAATAGCTACAAAAATATTAACAAAACTATTTTTTTTAATTTTCGTTTTTTTAAATATAAAGATAAAATATGAAGTAATATTTTTTTGTGTTTTTCAAAATTAAAATGACTATAAAACATTAATAGAACTATATTTTATTGGTAATTTTCGAAATTATGTAAAGTACAAAATAAGGTACTATTTTTTTTTTGTATTTTTCAATTTTATGAGAAATACATAAACTAAAAGTTTATGTATATATTTTTGTAATTTTTCTTTTTGCAACGAAATAAAGCAAAAATAGTCAAAATAGCTATATTAGACCTAAATTACATATTTATGCTAAAAATGTGAAAATTCTCGGGGAGGGCCAAAAATCCGGTGTCTAAAGCTGCCCCTCTTTGACTGGAAACACGAAGAGTTTTCCGACAAAGAACGACTAGACATGTTTTTGACCCGACCATTACTTGGACGGACTACACTAAGGAAAGGGAGGAAATGTGACCGAGCCCTGGTATCTGAGCTGCCTACATATCCTTGGTTATACAGGAATCAGGCCACGTGTAGTTCGGAATGAGAGATGGTAGATTGTACCGAGGTGAATAGCCGATCGAGGTGCCGTTCCGTTGAGGTTCCGGTCCGCGGTCCTGTCATTACAACAAAAATGAAAACTGAAAAAGACTAACTAAGCCTATCAGCTACTAGTTACAAGGATTCCTATCTTCAAGTCTTCTGAAACTTGGTCTTGAGTCTTGAATGGTGCTTCATACAGACTTTGGATTTGAACCTTGATACTTGCTAGTTGTAGGTGTTAGTTCTTGAGCAGACCACATTTGTTCTCAACTTCCGTATTTTTTTTTTGTTTTTTCTCTTTTCTTGTTCTTCATTTCTTTTTTCTTTTTTTTGTTGTGTCCAGCTTTTGTTGACCATCTCAGAATGTTGACTCGCATTCTTGAGGCGAGCTTCTGCTATTTATAACTTGGTTGAATGCTGGGGATTTTAGTTGTAGCCTTCTGCTTCCCGGTGCTGGGGATTGTTTCCTGCTGTGGATTCCTGTTGTAACCTTCTACCTTCCGGTGGGGTTACTGACTTCCAAAATCTGCAGTATAAGACTAAAGAGTATTCCTCTTGTTATACAGGTGGGCGCCTGAAACATGAAATGTAAAGACTGAAATGTATTCCTCTCGTTATACAGGTGGGCGCCTGGCATGAAATGTAAAGACTGAAAAGTATTCCTCTCGTTATACAGGTGGGCGTCTGGCTTCAATACTAGAAAGTAAAGACTGAATGTATTCTTTTCGTTATACAGGTGGGCGCCTGGTTTCAACACTTGAAAGTAAAGACTGAATGTATTTCTCTGTTATTATGGGCGGGCTCCCAATTTCAACACTTGAAATGTAAAGACTGGAATGTATTCCTTTGTTATTATGGGCGGGCTCCCAATTTCAACACTTGAAAAGTAAAGACTGAATGTATTCCTCTGTTATTATGGGCGGGCTCCCAATTTAAACACTTGAAAAGTAAAGACTGGAATGTATTCCTCTGTTATTATGGGCAGGCTCCCAATTTCAACACTTGAAAAGTAAAGACTAGAATTTATTCCTCTCATTATACAGGTGGGCGCCTGGCTTTAGGAAAACTAAACGTTGATAATCTTAAAAAACTAAAAATGACCTCTCTTTTTTTCAAATTCAAACGTTGTTTTTTTTCAAATTATCCTAGGAGAAAATTCGTCAGACTAGGATTTTTTTGGTATCTTAGGAGAAAGATTCATCAGACTAAGATTTTGATCCTAGGAGAAGGTTCATCAGACTAGGTCTTTTCTTTTTGGTATCTTAGGAGAAAGATTCATCAGACTAAGATTTGGATCCCAGGAGAAGGTTTGTCAGACTAGGTCTCTATCTTAGGAGAAAAATTCATCAGACTAAGATGTTGATCCTAGGAGAAGGTTCATCAGACTAGGTCTTGTTTTTTTGGTATCTTAGGAGAAAGATTCATTAGACTAAGATTTTGATCCTAGGAGAAGGTTCGTCAGACTAGGTCTCTATCTTAGGAGAAAAATTCATCAGACTAAGATTTTGATCCTAGGAGAAGGTTCATCAGACTAGGTCTTGTTTTTTTTTTTGGTATCTTAGGAGAAAGATTCATCAGACTAAGATTTTGATCCTAGGAGAAGGTTCGTCAGACTAGGTCTCTATCTTAGGAGAAAAATTCATCAGACAAAGATTTTGATCCTAGGAGAGGTTCATCAGACTAGGTCTTGTTTTTTTGGTATCTTAGGAGAAAGATTCATCAGACTAAGATTTTGATCCTAGGAGAAGGTTCGTCAGACTAGGTCTCTATCTTAGGAGAAAAATTCATCAGACTAAGATTTTGATCCTAGGAGAAGGTTCATCAGACTAGGTCTTGTTTTTTTGGTATCTTAGGAGAAAGATTCATCAGACTAAGATTTTGATCCTAGGAGAAGGTTCATCAGACTAGGTCTCTATCTTAGGAGAAAAATTCATCAGACTAAGATTTTGATCCTAGGAGAAGGTTCATCAGACTAGGTCTTTTCTTTTTGGTATCTTAGGAGAAAGATTCATCAGACTAAGATTTTGATCCTAGGAGAAGGTTCGTCAGACTAGGTCTCTATCTTAGGAGAAAAATTCGTCAGACTAAGATTTTGATCCTAGGAGAAGGTTCATCAGACTAGGTCTTTTTTTTATCTTTAACAACCACTTAGGAGGAAATGCATCTCCTACGGGTGAAACTAAAACGAACTTAGGAGGAAATGCGTCTCCTAGGGGGTAAAACTTAAACTTAGGAGGAAATGCGTCTCCTATGGGTAAAACTTAAACTTAGGAGGAAATGCGTCTCCTATGGGTAAAAGTGAACTTAGGAGGAAATGCGTCTCCTATGGGTAAAACTTAAACTTAGGAGGAAATGCATCTCCTATGGGTGAAACTAAAACAAACCTAGGAGGAAATGCGTCTCCTATGGGTAAAACTAAAACAACCTTAGGAGGAAATGCATCTCCTATGGGGTGAAACTAAAACAAACTTAGGAGGAAATGCATCTCCTATGGGTAAAACTCAAACTTAGGAGGAAATGCATCTCCTATGGGTGAAACTAAAACGAACTTAGGAGAAAATGCATCTCCTATGGGTAGAACTCTAATGATTTCAAACTAGGAAGTGCGTCTCCTATTAATGAAACCTTCGCTTTCTTTTTTTTTTTTTGAATTATTTACTCACATGTGTTGTCCTCCCTCGAAACTGTTGGGGATTATTTAGATGGGGATGACTTTTTACCCTTTTTTCTTCTTTTTTTCATTATTATCTTTTTATTCTTCTTTTTTTTTATTCTTTTTTTTTGCATAGCTTCTTCCTTCGAAGACTACCTCCCTTGAGAGTCGTTTTTCCTTTCCCCGAAAGGAACCGCTGAAGATACCGACTTTCCAACCTTGTGTTGGACTCCTCGCAACTGCTAGGGATAACACTGTTGGGGACTTATTTACTTACCTGTTGGGGGGTAAAATGTTATTAGTTGGGGGTACCTGACTTCCAGAAAATTTTCTAAATGGAAGGAAAATTTTCTGCCCCAGTTTGATAATATCCCTTGTGGCATGCGTTTCTGCATCAATGCCATTTCCTTTACCTGTTTCAAATCAAACAAAATTTGTTAGTTTAAAACATGGAGGTTGGTTGTGATACTCCTACTGGGATGGCTTTCCCTTTCTCCTTCATTGCGCTGTGCTCCACGACTTGTTGGGGATGATATTATGTGCTGGGGATAATCCCTTCCTGCTGGGTATATCCCTCTTCTTTTGTGGCATAGCTTGGAAACTGGCATTTCCGAGGCCTTTTAGTCTAGCATGAATTTCCCCACATCATGTTCACTGCTTTCCTTGCTTTGTTCATAGGCCTTGGCTTTGAGGTTTATAACCTTGGTTTTGGCAAGGATATCCCTCTTGACGCTCGTCAATCCTTTTGTCAATTCCCTTTTGCTGGGGATATCTTTTTGACACTGGCCTCGCGCTTGTTCCTTGCTGACTATACCATTTGGATGTACTAGTCAGATCTCATCTTGAAAAGCTGATGGCATATTTGAAGTCATTTCATACTTGTTCTGACCAGATAGACTCTATTGGGGAGTTTTTCTATGAAAGGAGAAAGATAAGAGAAACAAAATAAAAGACAAAGGAAACGATGACTCTTTTACAAAAGAAACTATAAATAAAAATCTATCAAACGCAGATACCGACTCTAATGGCCATGACATGCGTATGTGGCCTATCCTCTACCGTCAATCATCTTTCAAGATCTTCAATTGGCGATTCCCCATCTTATTCTCAATCTTATTCGACTTGTAGTGCCCGAAGGGTTTTCACTATCAAGTCTCTCTCATTTTGGCTTTTCTCTCAGCTTTCATCGCTTTATGGTGCCTGTGAAGGTTTTCACCGATAAGACTCTCTCATTTGTATCGCTTTCCAGCTGGGGATTCGGAGTGTTGCCGGTATGACTCTTTCTGTTGGAGATTAGAGTCCTTTCTGCTGTGGAACAGAATGTTATGTTCGCCGGTAAGACTCTCATTTGTCTGACTTGGCATCTTTTGAAGACTAGTTAGAAGGTCTTTCTTTGGACTGTAATGTGGGTTTTGGATAGGCTAGCAAGAAAGGGTATAAAAGGCTCAAAAAATACATTAATTTTGGGTTATTAGTTACAACTTTCGGAATTAGATTTATTTACAACAAACACAACCTTTACCCCAGTTTCTTGCTTGGGGATATTTTAATTGATTTTTTTTTTCATTTTTCAAAACTATGACCGAGCCGTGAAGCGCCTACGTATCTTCTTTGAGGAATCAGGTCAAACGTAGTTCCCAATTCCTCTTTTTTTTTTTGACTTTCCTATTCTTTTTTTTCTTCTCTTTTTTTCATCATTTTTCTTTCCTTCTTTTTTTTCATTTTTCTTTTGTCGTTTTGTTGGTTTTTTCTTTTTTCTCTTTTTTTTTCTTTTCTTAGTTGCTACTGATTCCGAACGAGGGGTATGAAAGAAAATAAATAAGGCTCAAAAGGGGTAACGAAGGGTAAAGTGTTTTAGGTAGCAGAACAAAATGCCTTCGTCATTCCAGTCTTCAAAACATGCCAAGTGCAAACAACACAATTTAAATTTGTAGTCTCTTCTGATGGTGCTTGACTTGACAATTATATTCAACATCTATTTGTTCATTTGTCACTTCTAAAGCACCGTTGGGCGACACTCTCATTCTCATTATTATGAACGACCCTCATGCCAATTTGGCGAATCTTTGCTTTTTAACGGTTTTCTTTGTGTTTAACTTGCCCCAGTTCCACATGACTCGGGACCCAAATAATCTCAAATCGTTCTTATTTCCTTTAAATGCTTTTTATCACATTCCCAGAGTCTTATGATTAACTTTTAGAATTAGGCCCAAACTGTGTGCGCATGTCATGTCCCTAGAATCGGCATTGAACAAAAATGATAAAAGGACTAAACAAAAGATGACTGGAAATAAATAGAAGACCGGATTTTGTATTAGATTACCGGTGAAATGGTTTGAAAAAATAAAAACAAACCGGAATAAAAATCCTAAACAACCTGGACAAAACTTAAACAAACCGCTATGACAAAAAAAATGGAAAGATAAGAAGGTTTGACACAAGACAAAATCCGAATTACAATCCTAATAATCCGAACAACAGAAATGACAACAAAATAAACCACCACAAGCTTCTCTCTTGCTAACCAAGGAACGGAGCGTCCTCCCACTTTATCAAAACTGGCATCTTAGCCACTGAACTTCGCATCAATACTGCCAAGACCATTACCAGCTTCAATATCATCAACCTCCGTCAGCAAGTCCCCAATAGGATTCGAGTGCTTCTGTTATCAGGCCTGATCCGAGCAAAGTGTGTATCATGAGGTGCACGTAAAGGATTCTGGGTGTCATTGTTTGGCTTACCACAAACCAACCACCTTAACTTTCTCTGTGAAACAAACAGGTTAGAATGGACTCAGTCGGTCCTCATTATTAGCAACGTTTTTTTTTCTTTTCTTTTTCATTTCTCTTTCTCTTTTTCGATTTTTTCTTTTTCTTTTTTTTTCCTTTCTCTTTTTTCGTTCTCTTTTTTGCTTTTTTATTTTGCTTTTTTTTTCATTTCTTTTTTGCTGTGGTCGAATCTTATGGAGATTGCCTACGTATCATGACCCCGCATGAATCAGACCTTGCGTAGTTCGGACCAATAAAAGATAAACAATAGTAAACATTTTTCAATTTTCATATTAGAACAAACTGAGTTTCAAAGGTTTGAAGATGACCTACAAACTTGAAACTCAAGCAACCCACATATTCTAGTCAAAAGATTTATAACCTCAAACGGCTATTTTTGCAAATGTGGCCCCTTCCAAATCTCAAATGAATTTTGAGGCCGGAGAGGATTATTTTATGACACTTTACAAACTTGTCCGTTCTTTTACGAAAATAACCTTTCGACAACTGAAAGATACTCTAAGGCTATTTCGGCAAGAACGGTTTAAGACGCGGCCGAAGCTGGCTCGGCTTATTATGACAAAATTCAAACGGTATTTTTTCTTTTCAAATTATAATAAAACCTGGTGCTGCAAACACGGCCCTTCAGCGCCTCGGGGACGAAGATTTTTAAGGCTGTGCGGGTCAACTGGACCAAACTCCTAAACATGACCCCAAAAGGTGGCTGTTTATGCAAAGTCGGCCTTCCGGCGTCCCTTTCGGGAACATTCGGCTATTTATGACAAACAACATCACCTGATTTATTTATGACTCTTTTTATCGTTTTTTTTCAAAATAGAAAATTCAATATTGCAAACACGGTCTTTCAACGTCTCGGGGACGAAGATTTTTTAAGGCTATGTGGGTCAACTGGACCAAATCTTAAAAAAATGACCCGAAGGTGGCTGTTTATGCAAAGTCACCCTTCCGGCGTTCCTTTCGGGAACATTCGGCTATTTATGACAAAACAGCATCACCTGACTTATTCATGACTCTTTTTATCGTTTTTCAAATTTATAAAACTCAATATTGCAAACACGGCCTTTCAACGTCTCGGGGACGAAGATTTTTAAGGCTGTGTGGGTCAACTGGACCAAATCTTAAATATGACCCAAAAGTGGCTGTTTATGCAAAGTCAGCCTTCCGGCGTCCCCTTCGGGAACATTCGGCTATGTCTTGATAAAACAGCGTCACCCGACTTCTTAGAAATTTGACACATATATTTTGCTATTTTTTTTTTTGTAAAAGGGGAAGTTGGACATCACCCGACTTATTTATGACAAAATTAAAAATCTTGACACATTTTTTTTGTTTATTTGTTTGTTTTGGTTTTTTAGCAAAAGGTGGGTTGGACATCACCTGACTTATTTATGACATGTTTTTTATTATTTATTCGTTTTTGGCTTTTTTAGCAAAAAGGGGGTTGGACCCGATGAGGGTTGCCTACGTATCTCACATCCAGTGAGAATCAAACCCGCGTAGTTCGGGCAAATAAACTATTTTTGAGAGGACCCTTTTCCATTTTCTATTCTTTTTTTATATATAACAAACAAACAAACTATTATTTTTCATTCATAACAAACAAACTAACTAACATAAAATATTCCTTCTTTTTCATTTGTTTTTCTTATTCTAAAGAAAAAGAAAAATGTTTTTTTTTTGGAATTTTTACCTTTAATAAAAGAAATGCTTAAAAAAATATTTTTTGAATTTTCTTTTGAATTTTTTTGGATTATATATATATTTATTTTGGAACAAATAATAAAATCACGTTCAACGTCCGACTCTTTTTATTTTTTGGCATTTTCATAGACAAAATAAAAATAAAAATAAACATTTATAAACCAGACTCTTTTTCATTTCCATTTAATGGCAAAACAAACTATTTTCTTTTCTATATTTTCTGAAAAACAAGACAGAACAATGATGATTTTTTCTCTCTATTTTTCCTTTGCTTTTAATATAACAAACCAATAAGACATTCTTTTCATTTTCTCAAAATTTCGGCAGAGTTTCGATACTACTTGGACATTGGTTTTTTCCTTCTAATAAGTAGTTATATCTCTACACTGCCATTTTCTCATCTTTTCACGATTTTCTAATTTGTGGAAAATGATGACAACATACAAAATCTTTTTGAATTTTCCAATGCTCTTTTTTATTTATTATTATTTTGTTATTATTTTCAAAAATGTGGCATGGGGGACATGTGGATTCCAAGACTTTTTGGATTCCACAAATGTTCCTCATGTGCTTTTCCCAAAAAAAATGAAGCGTGGGGGACATGTGGAATACCAAGGCTTCTTGAATTCCACAATGTTCCTCATGTGCTTAATTAACATAATAGCATGCTTATCAAAAGTAGTGCAACTTTCTTATTTAACGTGATCAGCATGATAAGGAGTGTCATTTGTCCGCAAATATCATTGGTCCGCCAAATGACACATTCACCCTTGAATAAATACAACATGTAGCACATAGGATGCCATAAGATGGTCTATTATTTTCAGGTTGCTTGTCCTAGACGGACCCAACCCCTGTGTTGAGTCCCTTAAGTCAAATGCACATGATGCAAATAAACGTTCCTACTAGGGATCCGGCATGCGACTTTGTTATACTAAGTTCATAACCTGGGTATTTGTTCTAGACCTGGCTTACCCGAGCGGACAACTCGAGCCGAGGATGGGAGCTGTGTACCGGTAACCAAAAGGCCATCCGATTTTGCAACTCCTCCGAATCCTCGTTCTATTTTGGTATATGACACTAACAGAAAGAAGCCACGACCAGCGTGCACTCCTCAGGAGAGAGAAGAGAGGGGTTTCGGCACAGTTTATATGTACACTTCAAATAATATCAAAGCAGTAAAAGCAGCACTTAGCACATTAGGCTCAAACACGTAAAAATCAGATAATAAATAAAGCCAAATAATAACAATTATTTTAAGCTCGAATTCTTAACCCTGAACCAGTGGTTCTAGGTCACCAAGTCCCCAGCGGAGTCGCCAGAGCTGTCACACCTCCTTTTTCCGTACCCGAGAGGGCGCAAGGGAGTTTTTTCCAATTAAAGGACAATCGAAACGGGATTGGTTTATTTATTTCAGAGTCGCCACTTGGGAGATTTAGGGTGTCCCAAGTCACCAATTTTAATCCCGAATCGAGGAAAAGAATGACTCCATATTACAGTCTGCGTACCAGAAATCCGGATAAGGAATTCTGTTAACCCGGGAGAAGGTGTTAGGCATTCCCGAGTTCCGTGGTTCTAGCACGATCGCTCAACTGTTATATTCGGCTTGATTATCTGATTTTATACAAATGTGAACTTATGTGCCAATTTTATCTTTTAACCGCTTTTATCATTTAATGTTATTTTTATCAAGAATTGCAATATCGTGGAAACACACCTCGAACCACGTTACGATCAATGTACCCGAGGTTAGAGTTACGTTTCAACTCTGTTGAGATTGAGATTTAGGTCACATAAATGTGCACCCGAGTTTAGGAAGATAACATTATTAAATATGCGCCTAAAGCAACTAGCGTATTGTTATGTTGGGAAAAGGCCGTGAAATTCGTTAAACGGCCTGTCCCGAATTCTAAGTATTTTAATATATACATTTAGAGGGCCCCGCGGCTTGTGCATTTTTATTTGTCGAGGCTCGTCTCATTCATTATTTTTTAAAAAGGAATTTGCAACGTCATGGAAATGCATCTCAGACCACGTCACAGTCAATGTACCCGTGATTAGAGACACATTTCGACTCCGTTGAGATTTGGATTTGGGTCACATAAATGTGCACCCGAGTTTAAGAAAGTAATTTAATTAAATCGCGTCTAAAGAGGCTAACGCGTTATTATCTTCGGGCAATGCAGTGAAATTCACTAAACGGTCCATCCCAAATTCTAAGTATTTATTATGACTAATTATTGAGGGCCCCGCAATTTGCATTTTTATTTGGCGAGACTCGTCTCATTTATTATTTACAAAGGCAAACCTAAGGAAGCTACATTTTTCTATTTTGCGAGGGCTACGGAAAATCCAACCAATAGCACACCTCGATTTCTAAAGAGTTGAAATTTAATTTAGCCATGAGTTATGGAAAATTTTTACAAAGGGAATGAACGACTTAACTGTTAAAACCAAAAGACATATCGTAAATAAAAATCTTTCAAAAATTTCTTCCCTACAAGTTACTTTACAAATCACAACGAAACAGAAACGGAAATTAATTTATTCGAATCATCATTCCATACCCAAAATGCATGCCTTAAACAGATTATTTACCAAAAATATAACTATAATATGAGTGATTTTTCTTGCATGCACCAACAATTCTTAATACTTGACTATCCTAATAGTTAAGAATTAAACCATATTGAACATCCATCACAACAAACTACAAGTAAGATGCATTTGAATACAGTAACAACATTTATAAGAAAATAACTTTATTCAACTACCATTCATCAATTTTAGGAGAATAAGATGTCAAGAGAAGGATTAGAAGCGGACCTTACTTTGTCCTCAACGTAAACGACGAACAACGACGACCTCAACGAAAACGACGACTCGAACCAAGATTGTCAACGACCTCGACGCTCACCTTCTCTCTCTCGACGCAGCAGGTTGGTTCGAAAAATGCAACAAAAGGGGTCGTTTGGATGTGAGGAAGGAGGAGGCTATGGAGGGTCGTTTGGCTAGTGGTTTGTTGACTGTGGTATTTGACGACGGGAGAGTTGGGGTCGAGGGAACTGACGGTTTTGCTGGTGAGGCAGATGAGGGTTATGGGGCTGGTCACGGTGGTTGATGAAGAAGAACATGAAGCAGCAGCAGCAGCAGCAGCGACAGCTGCTCGTCGGGGCTCCGGTGGTCGTTTGGCTTGAGGACGGAGCAGCTGTGGAGGGTCGTTTGAGCAGTGACGACGCAGCAGCAACAGCTGTGGTCGTCGGCTTCAATGGAGGAATGGTTGCGACAGTAGTGATGGGTTTCACGGAGGAAGAAAGCGATGGGCTAGTAGTTTGGGCAGTAGGGTTCGCGGGTGGTTGCTGGAGGAAGGAGGTGGTGTTTTTGTGGTGGTTTGGGCAGTGGTCGACGGAGAAGCTGGACGGCGAACTGAAGCAGCAATGGTGATTGCCGGTGGTTGTAGGCGATGGGGAAGGTGACGATGGAGGTGGTGTTTTTGGTTGGGTTCTGCTAGGGTTTTTGTTAGGTTTTTGGTGAGGAAGAAGAAACGTGAACAGTGCTTTTTTCTTTCCAAATCTGTCCGTTCCAAAATTTTCAAGTCCTCCCTTTTCAAAATCCTTGTCCGTGTATTAATTAGCCTTTTGCCAAGAAAAATGAGCCCCACGCGTGGTGGGGTTCAAGGCTTGTGTCCCCCACGCGTGGTGGGGTTCCCCATGTATGGGATTCCGTCCGTGTTCCCTACGCGTGTCCCCTCACGTGTGGTGGACTCAGATTATTATGGGCTAGGTCCGAAATTAGACCTAAAACCGGGTAGTTTGAACCCGAATATTATTCTTTTACCCGGACCCGAGAAATAGGAACACGACGTTGCTCAACTGATTATGTAAGCAAAATAGCTACTAAAATAAGACTAATTATTTAAAACAAAACTATATTATTATTTTCTTAATGTTTTTTCGAGATTAAAATAGCTACAAAAATATTAACAAAACTATTTTTTTTGTAATTTTCGTTTTTTTAAATATAAAGATAAAATATGAAGTAATATTTTTTTGTATTTTTCAAAATTAAAATGACTATAAAACATTAATAGAACTATATTTTATTGGTAATTTTCGAAATTATGTAAAGTACAAAATAAGGTACTATTTTTTTTGTATTTTTCAATTTTATGAGAAATACATAAACTAAAAGTTTATGTATATATTTTTGTAATTTTTCTTTTTGTAACGAAATAAAGCAAAATAGTCAAAATAGCTATATTAGACCCAATTTCACATATTCACGCTAAAAATGTAAAAATTCTCGGGGAGGGTCAAAAATCAGGTGTCTACAGCCGACACAACACCAAATTCATTTTACACAATTATAATAACACAATTCAAGTCATTAACATGCTAATAATCCCAAAATAAAAGTGAACTAGTACAATTTGTGGAAACCAACACAGCCCGACATCGGGGTGTCACCAGTCATGAGCATCTATCATAAGTCTAAGAGTATGAAAGAGTTTATACAGTCTATTACAGAACTAGAAGAAGGGAAGTAAGATAGGAGGGATAAACACTGGACTGCGAACCCGAGCAGCTACCTAGTGGACTCCAAATAGACTGTTGGGTGCAATCAACTCTCACTGGTGGGACCCAAAGCTCCTGAATCTGCACACAAGGTGCATGGAGTAAAGTGAGTACTCCAAATCAGTGAGTAATAAAAATAAATGAAGACTGAGCGATAAGAAAACACGTAAAACATAACAAAATGCTACAAAGAGACAGTGAAAAGCCAATACAATGCAATAAAATAGTGAAATCTTATAGAAACACCTTAGTTCAGTGTAAGCTTCTTAAAAACACCTTTTTAACAGTTAAACAAGTAAATGAAAAGCAGCGAGAAAAGATAAACACATAAAATCAGCCCCCTGGGCACAATATCAACAGGATCAGCCCCTCGGGCAATAACATGGAATAACACCAGCCCTTCGTGCTATATCACATACCACATTAGGTACCCGTGCTCACTGGGGGTGTACAGACTCCGGGAGGGCCCCCTTATATAACGACCCGACCGGTCGTTTTGAATAAGAACAACCTCGTCTCCCCATATACTGCTAAATTCATGGTTCTTATGTAACTTGCCGGGGAAATTGATTCGGGTTCGGAAAGGTTTTTGAAAGGAATTGAGACACTTAGTCTCCAAGAAGAGAGCTTAAGTTGAATTAAATTGACCAGAAGGTGAAATATGAGTAAACGAATTTGGAATGGATTTTTGATGATTTCAATAGTTTTGTATGGTGATTTTTGATTTAGGAGCGTGCCTAGAAAATTATTTAGAAGTTTGTCGTTTAATTAGGCTTGAAATGACGAAAACGAGAAGTCGCAGTTCGGAAGTTTGACATAGGGGTTGACTTTTTGATATCGAGATCAAAATTCAACTCAAGAAGTTGGAATAACTCCATTATGTCATTTATGACTTGTGTGCAAAATTTGTGGTCAATCGGACTTAATTTGATAAATTTCGGCTTTAGTTGTGGAATTTGAAAGCTCCTAAGTCCTTAGGCTTGAACCCGAGGTGGATTTGGTGTTTTGGTTTTGTTTGGAGTAATTCGAAGGCTCGACTAAATTTTGATGATGTTATAGGATGTGTTGGTACATTTGGTTGAGGTACCAGGGGCCTCGTATGTGTTTCGTGGTGAATTTCAAGCGAGTCCGGGCATTTCGAAACTGTGAGATGGGTCTAGCACTTTTGGGAGTGCGGACCGCACAAAAAATATGCATATCGCAGAGAGGAGTGCGGACCGCACTAAATGGTGTGCAGACCTCAGTGCGGACCGCACAAAATGGTGTGCGGACACACACCAAAAATGTTCCGCAAGATCGCTAATCCGACTTCCGAAGCTCATATCTTTTGATCTACACGGAATTTAGAGATGATTCAAATGAAAGTTGTAGATCTTTGAATCTAGTTTTCAGAAACCTATTATAATAGGCATTTGGACATCTGTAGCGAAAGTTATGGCCAAAATACTAAAGCTTGTCACTGCAGTCAAATCCGCCATGGACAACACTGGTTTTTGTGCGGTCCGCGGTGCTCCACCATGGTCAGCACTGGTTTTGTGCGGTCAGCAGTGAGGGAATCCGGAAGGTACATTATAAATACGAGGTTTGGGGGTTTTATTTCATATTTTGACCTAGGGAGCTCGGTTTGAGGCGATTTTTCGAAGGTTTTTCAAGAAATTCACCGGGTAAGTGATTCTAACTCGGATTTGGCTAGAATACATGAATCTATCATTGAATTCATCATTTGATTCATGACTTGGGATTGAATTTGGGAAAATTGTGAAATCTTTCAAAAATGTAAAATGATGATTTGAAGGACCAAATGATATGAGAATTGGATAATTTTTGTATGGGTGAACTCGTATCGGAATGGGTATTCGGTTTTTGTAAATTTTATCGGGGTTCCGAGGTGCAGGCCTGGGGAGTTGACTTTGTAATGCGAATTTCAAGTCGACATTTTATTATCTGGAATTATTTCCAATGTATTTTAATGAAGTTCTACAATTAATTTGGCTAAATTTGAGCTGTTCGAAGGTCAATTCAAGCAGGAAGGCTATTTTGGAATATCGGCCTAACTTCAAAAAGGTAAGTATCTTGTGAGCACGTGATTTTTGCCTCATACAAATTACTCCAAAATAATTCCCAAAATTAGGTCTTGTCTTTAATTATGTTTTATTTTAGGAATTATTGTGTGATTTTCCCGATTGTTTGCATATATTTATGTGCATGTTTAATTTTATTAATACATTAAAAATACAAAAATATAGCATTTAAGATTTGATTTTTACATTTTTTGGAATTAATTAATATTAGGTGTTTTACAAAAATGAAAATTCAAAAAACTAATAACATATTTTTGTAATTTTAGTCAAATTGTGTGATTTTCTTAATTTGGCATTTAATTATTTGTGATAATTATTAGTTAGAGTTAATTAGTATTTTTAAGTTAATTTGGTGTTTTATAATTTAATTAGGATTTTATTTTTAATTTTTGAAAGAAAAAGAAGAAAAGAAAAGAAAAAAGAGTAAATAAAATAGAGGAGATCAAATCTGGGCCAAAAGATCCCCAAGCCCAAATAATTACCCAACCAGACCTGATCCCCCGTCCAGCCCAACCCGTTCCCTACCCGGTCCACCCCTACCAGAACCAAACGACGTCGTTTGGACACGTTTTGATCAGGGCCGTCAATTTCATTTGATCGAACGACCCAAAGCTTTGCCCATTACCCGACCCCGACCCATTTCATCTGAGACCGATCCGGTCTTTAAATCACTCAAACGACGTCGTTCCAATTAGTCAGATGATCCAAGCCGTTGATCTCATTTGATCGAACAGTCTGGATCCAATTTCACCCTAGTATATATTTGTCCAAACAGACCCCACCCCCCTCATAACCCCCCCAGCTCATCGCTCATCTTCCTCACCCAAACCCTAGAGACCAGCCGCCACCATTCCCCACCACCTTCTGGTGGCGTCACCGGCTCCAATCACTCCCAAATTTACACCCCAGAACCACCCCGAGCCCCCATTTCCAAATCTATGACTCGTTTCCCTCGAATCACCCGAGTACTTCTCGAATCTTCAATCGAAGCTGTCCGGTCCCGAAATCCCCGAACCCTATCCTACCCAATCGACCCCAAATTAACACCACACAACCCCCATAACTCCCTCATACCAAATCCATCAATGATTTCCCTCGAATTAAACCAGAACTTGTCGAATAGTGAATCTAAGTTTTAAACCTAAAACTATAGAGTCAAGATTCGTTGTTACTTTAAGCTAATTTTGACTTTATTTGTGTGTTCTTAATAAGAACACACAGTTAAAGTCAAGATCTGGTTTAAAAAATTTGAAGATTCGAAGGTTTTCTTCAATTACTAATGGCCGGTGAGTCTTTGTTCTGTTTCTATGTTTATATTCTATTAATTTTATCCTGATATTCGTCTTCCACATCTCTTTTTCTTTTCCTGGTCAATTAAAATTCGATCAGTGCTCTGGTATAAACTATTTCTGTCCACTGTTTATTTATTTAGATTGGTTTTGTGGATGTGTTTCGTATAATTAGGATATCAGAAAACTTTGAAATGGTATCTCATTTTAATCACTTAGGCAGAATAACTGGGATTAGTTCAATAATTTGGTCGATTGTGTATAATAATCAACTGATTAGTATAAGTTTAATGCAAGTGGTCACTAATTGAGAAGCTTCTAATAATGGTAGGGTAGAAATTTCATTACTAAAGGCACTAAATTGAGTGGATAATTTAAAAATGAAAAGATAAGTTGTAGTGAAAAATGCACTAATTAGATGCCCATTTAAGGGGGCTGAAATTTAGAAGAAGAGAACACACAAAAATAGAGACAGAAAGAGAGCTGGAGAAACGACTAGAAATTACATAAGAAATTTCTGCAATCTTTTGATATAAATTGGTCTTAGTTCTGTTCTTTAAATTGGTTTGCTAGTCAGAAATTTTTTTAAAAAAAGAAGTTCTGATTCTGGGTTGAAAAATGATTCAATTTTGAGAAGTTCTGGCTTGAAGCTGTTTTGATTTTTGAAGTTATTGTGATATTGCTGAAGATTAAACTGGGTTAGCTGCTATTGATTACTGCCTCCTCACTCCCTCTTTGTTTTTTTCCTTATTCTCAGGTATATGTTTCTAGACTTATCTCACACAAGGTTTCGATATTGCAATGAAATGAAATCCGGAGTTCCAAATGTGTCTTCTGCACATTCAAATCTATTAGTTTAGTTTCAGTTTTGTTTTTTTAGTTAATTAACATGTCATATGCTCAACATGGGAGCTATTAGTCAACTTGCCTCTGTTGAAGTTAGTATAGCTCTACAGTAATTTTACTTACTTCTGAAGCTCATTGGTTATAGCTGCTTTTGAACTGCTGAGATGGAGAACTTGGTAGAATGTTGACCATTAGCTAAGTTTTGTGTTTAAGCCATGTTAGCTAAGTGTATGGTAGTATGGAAATATCAAGGAACCACAATAGTATATTTCGTCAAACATCGGAATTTTGTTTTAATTCTGGTTGAGATAAGTGCTCTTGTTAGTATGTAATCTTGTATGATAACAGCTATTGGGATAACCATAAGTTAGAGGTAAATTGATATAGTCCATTATGTTTAAAGTGTTGGAGTATTCTGAGAGGTTCAGTTGTGTATTTGTGGTATATGTAGTGTAAATTTGTCTATCAAATCAATTTGTAAACTAGTTTTCTTTCTTAACAATAAATTGCCTATTTTAGTTTAGGAGTGCAATTAGCCCATTTCTTATAACAAAATAATGTCAACATTATTACAAGGTATAGATTTGGTAGTTGTAAATAGTTTTCACAAGTTTGGACAATAATTGGTTTGATTTTGTTCGTCTAAAACCCAATCGTCATAAGCGAATTAACAGAATAGTTAGGACTTGGACTAGAAATAAATGTGTAGAAGAGGATTGGGTTTATGAGTACTGATTTCGGCATTTTAAAAGAGGATATACAAAGTTGAGTTTGCTCTGGATGGAGTGATGGTTATTTCATAAAACAAATGGTATGCATATCAGCTAAAGTTTCTCCCAACTTTACACGTAAACCATTTTGCAAGTTTTAAACACATACAATTGGTCTCAAGCATAGGAAGAGAACAAACAACTTATGAATATGGTGATCAAGCTTTAGGAACATAATTAAATCAAGGGTACTGTTTTCGCGGTGTGGTTGTGATATTTAATTTCAAATTAGTTTTAATTATCTCCTTAATTCTTCTAGTTGAATAGTTTTGAGGCGTGTCATTCACACATTTGAATCATATAACCTATGGCCATCACTTAATGAATCTTAATTCTTTGGAAATCGAGGCGCACCATTTAGCGAATTCTCATGGACCTCGTATTAATGTAGATATAAAAATAATAAATATTCCTAGAAAAACCTTTAGGGCCGTTTAAAATATTATCGTGATTGTGGACACGTCCGCATGACACGGTTACGATTTCTTTAAAAAAAATCAGAGTATACGTTCGCGTAACTTCGGCTAAACTTTCATAATAATAGAGCATCATTAATCGTGGACGAAATAATTATATAGTATCCCTAAGTCATAAATCGGTTAAATTTTTTCCTAATTATTCTTGTGAATAGACCATAAACTATAATAAATTTTCTTTATAAGATTATAGTAAGTTTCTTTTACATAAAGAAAAGTTTTTTTTATTCTCTGAATAAACGTTTATAATTTTTAACTGCCTAGCCATGAAAGTTGCAAATTTCTAAGTGTTAATTTGGTAGGAATATTTTATTTTTTAAAAAAAGGGAGAAGAAAGATTATGTGCTAGAGAAAGATTATGTGCTTAAGATATATAATTCATAAAGTATTTTATGCAGCTTGTTTGGAGTTTTGTTTTAATATCAAAAGACTATAAAATTTCATTTTTTTTGTTTTGCTCAGTTTTCTATATTAGCAAAATTTGTTGTTTTGCGTGGTAATATTTTTGTTTTCTGTTAACATAGTTCTTAAGAATGCAAGTAGTTAATTTTTGAAATTTTAATCCTAAAATGCGAGAATGAGGAAAGCTCACTGTTGATTCATGAAAATCTTGCTTTCACATATTTACATCAAAATCAAATTGATAGTATGCTTTTAGGTATGATCTTAATAAATCAATCATCGTGATTGTATACATGTTCGCGTGACATAATTACGATTTTCAAAAATAAATTAAGGTACGCGTCCGCGCGACTTTGACTAAGTTTTTTAAAAAATAAACTAAGTGTTGTGAATTGTGTACACGTACACGTGACATGACTCTTGACACACCAAACCACACAAGAATACGTATGCGTAACTCGATAATTCTTTAAGTACGAGTAAATCACGTAATTAAAAGCGGTAAAGGTAAAATGCATGTAGTTTCTAAACACGTAATAAAAAATAAAAAAATATTTAAGCCAAGTATAAATTGTTAAGCGACCGTGCTAGAACCACGGAATTCGGGAGTGCCTAACACCTTCTCCCGGGTTAACAGAATTCCTTACCTGGATTTCTGGCTTGCGGACTGTAATACAGAGTTAATATTTTCCTCGATTCGGGATTCTAACCGGTGACTTGGGACACCATATATTATCCCAAGTGGCGACTCTGAATTTAATGTAAATAATCCTGTTTCGATTGTCCTTTAATTGGAAAAACTCCACTTATACCCCTTCTCGGGGGTGTAGTGAAAAAAGGAGGTGTGACATATCTTACCTAACATTATGTGGGGGACTACCCCGTAGAATTTGAGTCTTCTATGCTAATTGTAGTCCATGCATACGAGGTGACGAGTGTGTGCTCAAACTTATTTGTGGGAAATTTGCCTCTAGGGTTCTTAGGTCTTTATGCTCATTATGTGGAAAGTATCCCGTTTTGGTTGGGTTTCCTAATTGCTTAAATTGCCTCCATATGCTCCATATGATGTTATTAGCTTTCCTCTAATTCGTACGTGTTACTTGACCCTTAATTGCCTTAATTGAAGCGATTGTTCTTCTTATCGTTTTGTTATCTCTAAATTGTAAATTCCTCTATGACTTCGTGTATATATGCTATGAGTCCAAATTGTTGTGGTTGTCGGTGTAGGTATCACGTGCCTGTTGTGTCTCGTTGTTTTGTTAAGGTTATTGCATTTCTTGGTTTTTCTGTGATTCTCTTGTTGTCGTGTGTTCATACTCTTGGTGGTGGAATTCCTTGTGATTGGGTTGTTGGATTATTTTTGAGTATTCCTCGTGTTGCTGCTGTGTGTTTACTTTGGGACTACGGGACGATATCCCGGGAGATCCCCCTGCATGTTTACATTGGGACTACGGGACGATATCCCGGGAGATCCCCCTGCACTTATATTGAGGATACTAAGAGATCTTCGGGATACCAAGAGATCCCTAGCATTTATATTGAGGATACCAAGAGATCCCTAGCATTTATATTGAGGATACCAAGAGATCCTTGGGATACCAAGAGATCCCCAGCACATATATTGAGGATACTAAGATATCCTCGGGATACCAAGAGATCCCTAGCTCATATACGGAGGATACTGAGAGATCCCCGAGTATTTACATTTGGAACTACATGACGGTATCCTGGAAGATCCCCGGTTGTTATCTCTACGTTGAGCTGTACTCCGTCTGTGATTATTTTGTCTCCGTTGTAATTGTTGTTACCAATTCAAGTATTTTAATTGTTTAAATTCCTTTATTGATGTGATCATTTGTGTTGGAATCGATAGTGTTTACAATACCTCATAGTAATTTTTATACATATATTTCAATACTTCAAATTTCAATAATTGTTACATTTTTAACTTAATTAGTTTCTCAATCAAATCTCCTTAAACCGTTGAGGTTGTACTTTACTTAAGAAGGAATTTTTACTAAGTTAATTTATCAAATCCCATGGTAAAAGTAATAATTCATTCGATGTTGTATTCTAATTGAAACATGGTACTTTCTTTATTCAAATGATTAAAAAAATAACTTCATCTTTCTTGATGAGTTCCAAATGGGTTTAGAAGTTGTAGTCTACTTCATGTTAAGTAAATGAGGATCCATGAACATTCTTAATTGTATTGGGTTATGGACCCTATGAACTGAGTAACCTGAGAACGTTGTTAGGCAATATGTGACAAAAATATATGGGCACAAGGTATCTGAAAAAATATTATGATTTTATTTAATGGCATGTGAGTTGCCCGTGCGGCTATGATAGAAATATGGGCACGAGATGCCGTGAATATATGAAAGTGGGTTGAGAGCTATATTATTTATGATTATGAAATGAGGCATCACAAGATGACCTTTACTCGAAAGAATTATATTCAAAAGATACTTATTTGAAGGAAATATATTTGAAGGATTTGATTAATTGATTGCACTTGTATACATTATTCTTTGAGCAATATTTATGGTGTTTTTTGTTGCCCTGTTGTTTACATCACGGGTTTATTATTGTTGCCATCATTATTATTTGCTCTCTATTATTTTTGTATGCTATATTGCACAAGTTGTTAGACCAGTGAGTGTCTTGAATGTACCTCGTCACTACTGCACTGAGGTTAGTCTTGATCAATATATGCTAAGGGAACAAATCCCACTCGAAAGAAATCAAATTACAACACAAACACCTTAGTTTAGTAAAAACCTCTTTAAAACATTTCTTAACAGTTAAACAAGTGAATGAAAAGCAGCGAGAAAAGATAAACACATAGAATCAGCCCCTCGGGCACAATATCATGGAACAACATCAGTCCCTTGGGCTATCTCACATATCACACTGAATACTCGCGCTCAATTGGGGGTGTACAGACTCTGGGAGGGGCCCCTTACGGCCCAAGCGCAATATCAAGCCATCTCGTAGCATAATCAATAGGCTTTTGGCCTCATATCAAGCCATCTTGTGGCGTACAACTCAGTCTCTCGGCCTCATAATCATGAATCAGCTCAGTACCATTGCGGTGCACAACTCGATCCCATAATAATCCTCACAACACACACCCTCGGCCCTGCTCAGTCAAAAATCTCTAAAAGTCACTCGGGCACTGTAAAATATGATGCTCAACTCAAAATATCATTTAAGATGTCCAAATAGAGTAAATATGGCTGAGTTATAAAACCAACAGAATATAGCATGACTGAGTACAAGTATAAAGTCAAAACAGCAAGGAAATAGTAGTAAAAATTCCCTAAGGGTCCAAAACAGTTGGCACGAGGCCAAAATATGACATTCGGCCCAAAACATGATGATAGCAAACAATTTTTAATCAAATATGCGGTAAAACAGTCATTCGGGATGGACTAAGCCACAATCCCCAATGGTGTACGACCCCACGCTCGTCATCTAGCATGTGTGTCACTTCAATATAGCACAATGATGTGAAATTCAGGGTTTCATACCCTCAGGAGAACATTTACAATCATTACTCACCTCTACCCGCTCCAAATTCTAGCCTGCGATGCCTTTACCTCTCGAATCGGCCTCCGGATGCTCCAAATCTAACCAAAATCATTGCAAAACCATCAATATATGCTAAGGGAACAAATCCCACTCGAAAGAAATCAAATTACAACACAAACACCTTAGTTTAGTAAAAACCTCTTTAAAACATTTCTTAACAGTTAAACAAGTGAATGAAAAGCAGCGAGAAAAGATAAACACATAGAATCAGCCCCTCGGGCACAATATCATGGAACAACATCAGTCCCTTGGGCTATCTCACATATCACACTGAATACTCGCGCTCAATTGGGGGTGTACAGACTCTGGGAGGGGCCCCTTACGGCCCAAGCGCAATATCAAGCCATCTCGTAGCATAATCAATAGGCTTTCGTCCTCATATCAAGCCATCTTGTGGCGTACAACTCAGTCTCTCGACCTCATAATCATGAATCAGCTCAGTACCGTTGCGGCGCAGCCCGATCCCATAATAATCCTCACAACACACACCCTCGACCCTGCTCAGTCAAAAATCTCTAAAAGTCACTCGGGCACAGTAAAATATGATGCTCAACTCAAAATATCATTTAAGATGTCAAAATAGAGTAAATATGGCTGAGTTATAAAAACAACAGAATATAGCATGACTGAGTACAAGTATAAAGTCAAAACAGTAAGGAAATAGTAGTAAAAATCCCCTAAGGGTCCAAAACAGTTGGCACGAGGCCAAAATATGGCATTCAGCCCAAAACATGATGATAGCAAACAGTTTTCAATCAAATACGCGGCAAAAATAATTATTCGGGATGGACTAAGTCACAATCCCCAATGGTGTACGACCCCACGCTCGTCATCTAGCGTGTGTGTCACCTCAATATAGCACAACGATGTGAAATCCAGGGTTTCATACCCTCAGGACAACATTTACAATCATTACTCACCTCTACCCGGTCCAAACTCTAGCCTGCGATGCCTTTGCCTCTCGAATCGGCTTCCGGATGCTCCAAATCTAAACAAAATTAGTGCAAAACAATCAATATATGCTAAGGGAACAAAGCCCACTCGAAAGAAATCAAATTACAACACAAACACCTTAGTTCAGTAAAAACTTCTTTAAAACATTTCTTAATAGTTAAACAAGTGAATGAAAAGCAACGAGAAAAGATAAACACATAGAATCAGCCCCTCGGGCACAATATCATGGAACAACATCAGTCCCTCAGGCTATCTCACATATCACACTGGATACCCGCTCTCATTAGGGGTGTACAAACTCTGAGAGGGGCCCCTTACGGTCCAACCGCAATATCAAGCCATCTCGTACCATAATCACTAGGCTCTCGGCCTCATATCGAGCCACCTTGTGGCGTACAACTCAGTCCCTCGACCTCATAATCATGAATCAGCTCAGTACCGCTGCGGCGCACAGCCCGATCCCATAATAATCCTCACAACACACACCCTCGGCCCTGCTCAATCAAAATTCTCTAAAAGTCACTCGGGCATAGTAAAATATGATGCTCAACTCAAAATATCATTTAAGATGTCAAAATAGAGTAAATATGGCTGAGTTATAAAAACAACAGAATATAACATAACTGAGTACAAGTATAAAGTCAAAACAGTAAGGAAATAGTAGTAAAAATCCCCTAAAGGTCCAAAACAGTTGGCACGAGGCCCAAATATGGCATTCAGCCCAAAACATGATGATAGCAAACAATTTTTAATCAAATATGCGGTAAAACAGTCATTCAGGATGGACTAAGCCACAATCCCCAATGGTGTACGACCCCACACTCGACATCTAGCGTGTGTGTCACCTAATATAGCACAACGATGTGAAATCCAGGGTTTCGTATCCTCAGGAAAAAATTTACAATCATTACTCACCTCTACCCGGTCCAAACTCTAGCCTGCGATGCCTTTGCCTCTCGAATCAGCTTCCGGATGCTCCAAATCTAACCAAAATTAGTGCAAAACCATCAATATATGCTAAGGAAACAAAGCCCACTCGAAAGAAATCAAATTACAACACAAACACCTCAGTTCAGTAAAAACTTCTTTAAAACATTTCTTAACAGTTAAACAAGTGAATGAAAAGCAGCGAGAAAAGATAAACACATAGGATCAGCACCTCGGGCACAATATCATGGAACAACATCAGTCCCTCGGGCTATCTCACATATCACACTGGATACCCGCGCTCATTGGGGGTGTACAGACTCTGGGAGGGGCCCCTTACGGTCCAAGCGCAATATCAATCCATCTCGTACCATAATCAATAGGCTCTCGGCCTCATATCGAGCCACCTTGTGGCGTACAACTCAGTCCCTCGGCCTCATAATCATGAATCAGCTCAGTACCGCTGCGGCGCGCAGTCCGATCCCATAATAATCCTCACAACACACACCTTTGGCCCTGCTCAGTCAAAAATCTCTAAAAGTCACTCGGGCACAGTAAAATATGATGCTCAACTCAAAATATCATTTAAGATGTCAAAACAGAGTAAATATGACTGAGTTATAAAAACAATAGAATATAGCATGACTGAGTACAACTATAAAGTCAAAATAGTAAGGAAATAGTAGTAAAAATCCCCTATGGGTCCAAAACAGTTGGCACGAGGCCCAAATATGGCATTCAGCCCAAAACATGATGAAAACAATCATGTGGGATGGACTAAGCCACAATCCCCAATGGTGTACGATCCCACGCTCGTCATCTAGCGTGTGCGTCACCTCAATATAGCACAAAGATGTGAAATTCAGGGTTTCATACCCTCTGAACAACATTTACAATGATTACTCACCTCTACCCGATCCAAATTCTAGCCTGTGATGCCTTTGCCTCTCGAATCGGCCTCCGGATGCTTCAAATCTAACCAAAATCAGTGCAAAACCATCAATATATGCTAAGGGAACAAATCCCACTCGAAAGAAATCAAATTACAACACAAACACCTTAGTTCAGTAAAAACCTCTTTAAAACATTTCTTAATAGTTAAACAGGTGAATGAAAAGCAGCGAGAAAAGATAAACACATAGAATCAGCCCCTCGGGCACAATATCATGGAACAACATCAGTCCCTTGGGCTATCTCACATATCACACTGGATACCAGCGCTCATTGGGGGTGTACAGACTCTGGGAAGGGGCCCCTTACGGCCCAAGCGCAATATCAAGCCATCTCGTACCATAATCAATAGGCTCTCGGCCTCACATCAAGACACCTTGTGGCGTACAACTCAGTCCCTTGGCCTCATAATCATGAATCACCTCAGTACCGCCGCGGCGCGCAGCCTGATCCCATAATAATCCTCACAACACACACCCTCGGCCCTGCTCAGTCAAAAATCTCTAAAAGTCACTCGGGCACAGTATAATATGATGCTCAGCTCAAAATATCATTTAAGATGTCAAAATAGAGTAAATATGGCTGAGTTATAAAAACAACAGAATATAGCATGACTGAGTACAAGTATAAAGTCAAAACAGTAAGGAAATAGTAGTAAAAAATCCCCTAAGGGTCCAAAACAGTTGGCACGAGGCCCAAATATGGCATTCAACCCAAAACATGATGATAGCAAACTATTTTCAATCAAATACGCGGTAAAACAGTCATTCGGGATGGACTAAGCCACAATCCCCAATGGTGTACGACCCCACACTCGTCATCTAGCGTGTGCGTCACCTCAATATAGCATAACGATGTGAAATCCAGGGTTTCATACCCTCAGGACAACATTTACAATCATTACTCACCTCTACCCAGTCCAAACTCTAGCCTGCGATGCCTTTGCCTCTCAAATCGGCCTCCGGATGCTCCAAATCTAACCAAAATCAGCGCAAAACCATCAATATATGCTAAGGTAATAAAGCCCACTCGAAAGAAATCAAATTACAACACAAATCCCTAAATTGGCCAAACCCGACCTCCGGGCCCATGTCTCGGAATCCGATAAAAATTACATTAATAGATTCGTTATCACTCCCCGAGTTCATTCATATCAAAATCACCAAAACCTAACCACAAACGACCCCTCAAATTCAAATTCTAGACCTCCAATTACAAGCCCTAGTTCTTCAATACTTAGGCTTAAATTCTACAAATTCCATGATTAATTAGGTAGAAATCACAATAGAGTCGAGTATTAAGTCCATAAATCTTACCTCCAAGTGTTCCCCCTTGATTCCCTTCAAAAAGCTTCAAATCACCCAAAAATGGAGGAACTTAGACCCAAAATCGCGGAAATAAGTCTTTTAAACATTCTGCCTAGCACTTAAAATGTGATGACCTTTTAAAACAAAATTCTGTGTTTTGAGGCCTTAAAAACCTCTTTTAGCATCACCTCGATTTGCGTGCGCAGTCCAGCGTGTAGCCGGAAAGCCTATATGTGAAAATCTATGAAAAATAATAAATTTTGACTGTAAAATGAATTAATTTGACTTTGGTCAACGTTTTAGGTAAATAGGCCTGGACTCATGATTTGACGGTCCCGGAGGGTACACAGGAAAATATGGGACTTGGGCGTATTCCCGGAATCGAATTCCGAGGTCCCAAGCCCAAGAAATGAATTTTTTAAAAAAATTATTTTCTGAAATTGTTTAAAGAAATTTGAAATGAAATTGATTAGAACATGATGGTATCAGTCCCGTAATTTGGTTCCGGCGCCTGATACAGGTCTTATATATGATTTAAGACGTTTCTATGGAATTTGGTAAAAAAATGGATGTCATTTGACGTGATTCGAACCTAAATTGCTAAAATTGAAGTTTTAAGAAGTTTGATAAAATTCTTTGATTTTGAGGTTTAATTCCTTGTTATTGAGGTTATTTTGGCGATTTGATTGCATGGATAAGATCATATGATGTCATTAAGTTAGTACTTATATTTGGTTAGGAGCCCTGAGGGCTCGGGTGTGTTTTGGATGTGTTTCGAAAGGTTTTAGACTTATGAAAAGTTGCAGAATTTCTGCTGCAGGTGCACAGATCTTTTGTGCATCGCGATCGCGAAGGAGGAATTGGGACAGGGGTGGAATTGTTCTTCGCGAACGCAAAGCCACCTTCGCGAACGCGGAGCACTGGGGGATTGCTCATCGCGAACACGTAGTTCCGCGAACGCGAAGGTCATGGGGGCCAACCCTTCGCGAACGCGTAGGAGAACTCACAATCGCGTAAGTCCACTTATGGCAGCTCTTCGCGATCGTGACAGTGTTCTCGCGAACGCGATGAACACTGTCGCCCAGCACTTAAAACAGTAGCCATTTCGAGATTTATTCAAAATTTCATAACTTCTTCACCTTAACTCGAAATTGGGCGATTTTTGAAAGGGGATTTCACCACCAATTCATAGGTATGTAATCTTAGACTCATTTTCTTCAATTTCCATTAACACCCATTAGATTTCTATGCTTAAATCATGTTCTCAAGGGTAGAAAATTAGGGATTTGGGTAGAGTTAGGGCTTTTTGATTAATTGTGATTTAGACCTCGTTTTGGGGTCGGATTTCAAACTAATTATATATACGGGCTCGTGGGTGAATGTGTGATCGGGTTTTTGTGCGAACCTCGTGTTTTGACCAAGCGGACCCGAAGTCAATTTTTGGATTTTTGGGAAGAATGATTAGAAAGCTATAATTAGGTATTGAAATTGGATTGTTTAGCATTTATTGATGTTATTAAGTCGATTATGTATAGATACGATTGTCTTGGAGCCAAATTCGAAAGGAAAGGCGGTGTTTGAGGCTTGAGTTGGTCGTGGAAGTTTGAGGTAAGTGTTTGGTCTAACCTTAGCTTGAGGGATTAGGAGTTGTGTCCTATTTGCTATTTGCTTCTTGTTGAGTACGACGTATAGGCATGGTGACAAGTATCTATACGTTGGTGTCAAGCATGCCCGTGAGTCTTATATTGTGATTTTCATGATTTCGTTGTATTATCCGTGCTTTAGAGGTGATTTCTATTTGTTGTGAAAAGTTTGTGGAAGGAATTGTGACCTTTGAACATCGGGAGCATTGGCTTAAGTTATATTACGAATTGTGAAAGTATATGAGTTGATTGAACCCTTTGGAGCATTGGCTCAAATGGTAAAGTAAGTTGTGAAGTAAAAGTGAATAAAAGAAAGAAGTCATTAAATTGTTCCCTTGACGGGATATTGTTGCTTTATTGATTATCTTCCTTGCCGGGACGTTGATGTTATTGATGTTGCTCCCTTGCCGGGACACAATTGTTGAATTGTTGTTCCCTTGCGGAGATTCCTATTATAATATTGTTTATTCCCTTGCCACATTATTTGTGTTTGTTGTTTGGGTGAGGAAGAGTGTTAAAGCACGAAGGGTGATGCCGTGTACTACTTGTTTTGGTGAGGAAAGAGTGTAAAGCACGAAGGGTGATGCCGTGTATTGTTTATTTGTGAGGAAAGAGGGTAAAGTACGAAGGGTGTGTCACACCTCTTTTTTACCTACACCCCTCATAAAGGGGTATTAAGGGAGATTTTTCCAACTTAAAGTGACAATCGAAATGGAATTATTTCATTTAAAGATTCAGAGTCGTCACTTGGGATAATTATGGTGTCCCAAATTACCGATTCAAATCCCGAATCGAGGAAAGATTGACTCTGTATTACAGTCCGCGAACCAGAAATCCGAGTAAGGAATTTTGTTAACCCGTGAGAAGGTGTTGGGTATTCCCGAATTCCGTGGTTCTAGCACGGTCGCTCAATTGTTATAATTGTCCTATTTATCCGATTTTAAAACACATTTAAACCTATGTGCATTTTTAGCTTTAAACTGCTTTTAAATATTTTAAGGAAAATTTCAACGTCATCTAAAATACGTCTTTGGACCACACCACATGAAATGCACCCACAGTCCGAGACACATTTTATTTAACGTTGTTAAGATTTGGATTTGGGTCACATGAAATGCTCACCCGAGTTTAGGAAGGTAATTTTAAATTATGCGCCTAAAGCAACTACGCATTTTTAACTTTGCGAGGGCCATGGAAAATTTTCTAAATGGCGCGCCTCGAATTCCAAGGATTTAAAAGAAATAGTTAAATGTGGGCCACGCATTTGGGATTTTATTTGGCGCGACGCACCTCAATTCTAATTTTTAAAAGGGAATTCAAACTAAATTTTGGAGGGCCATAACCTATCTTTATTGTCTAATATGGCACACCTCCAATCTACTTTTAAAGGAGTAAAAAAAACTCAAGGAATTCAGAAGGCCATTCTTGCTAAAGTTTAAACTTAAATTGCAGAATGAATAAACAAAAGTCCATTCCTATTTCAAATCTGGGCTCAAAAGGAGCTCAACACTTCGTTGCAAATGTTACTAAACTACCGATTTCTTGAACGACTTAAGCTAAGCCCCAAAATAAGGCCCAATTCGAGAACACAATGCACTTATAACGCTGGGACTCATGATCGAGTCCCTGCGATGGCATAAAGCAGCGCACATGCATATTGGAATTAACTCGATCCCATGAAGCATACACGCAAATACTATTTAACCTTCAGACTCGACTGTTTCAGCAAGACATCAATAGATCATCATTTTTAAAACTTGAAATTTGGCAATCAACAAATAATCATGCTTGAATCCATTCTTTGCTTCTTTTTTTAAAAGCTAATTTTTAAGAGAGCATTTTCATGCTATTTGAGACATTTGCTCCAAATGGGTGGCTGGCTAATGACAATTTTGCAGGCTAATCCAGTAAATACCAATAATCTGAACTTTATCCTTAAGCTAGATGTGCTTACCAAGCATCACACAAATAAATCAATGTTAATCTACAAACTATTATTCAGCATTTAAAGAACTTAAAGGAAATTTTCAAAGGACCAGAACCAAACTCAACTTTAATTTGAACCTTTCTTATTCTCAGAGAGCTCAAAACATCCACAAAAGAAAGACACTTAAACCATGCTCCAAACTATACAGGGGAGGGGCAAAACTTGGCATGATTACTGGAAAGTAACTTCAGTGAACTCATAATTAGAATTAACGTGTACTTAAGCCTACGATTATGGAATCAACACCAAACAATTTTAGCCAGTTAGATTGCAAATCACAATCCATAATTAACACATACTATAGGGTCCAAAATACTCTCAAATCAATTACATCCTCATGAGTTCAAGTCGAAACCTTAAAACAAAATGAAGTATACAGAAAGCTATACTAGAAAGAACTAAATTCAATGAAATACACAGAAAGCTATACCAAATTCAATGTTGAACAAATAGCAATGAACTAGTGTTAATCAATTTTCTCATCTTGAATTACATGGGTTTACACTTGCCCTTCACATACAAGATCCAAGGCATACCTGGTATTGAACAAACAAAGCCAAAAGTAAGTGAGGGTTCAGCAATGAGCAGCAACAAAAATCATCCCAGATTCAACAAAAATGAGGTGCAGCAGTCCAGAAAAAGTTTCCAAACAAACAATACCCCACACAACTTCAAACCAAGCTTTTACAAACTCAAATTCAATCCATTCTAAACTCAGATGAATCAGAAAGTGTTTCAGAAATCGAAAACTTCAGAAATCAAAGAAAAGCTCAATGGAACAGTGATTTTCTTTGAAACAATTTCTCTTTTTTTTTTTGATTTTTTCTAATTTTTATCTCTTCCGCCCCCTTGTTTTAGAAGAAAATGTGCCTTTATAGGCAAGCTATTAGGGCTGTAGAAAGGCCACTATTTTTGCACCTTAATCCCTTTCACATTTTACTTTTTCTTAACTACCCCTAAGGTAAATATCAGATTATCAAAATATCCCTAAACCCAGCTTCCTAGAAGCTTCCCCAATCTATTACAAAATATACCCTACCCCAATTTCCTAAACTACCCCCACAAACCCCTGAAATTTCCCTCAGCAAATTACATGGGTCAAGCTGACCCAGTGGCCTGATTTGATACGGGTTTACAACCCAAGTTTAATTCCCTCTTGGGCTTCTGATTTTTCAGAGCACCATTCCCAACCAGACATCCACAATTCAACATCTTAAGAAACTGACCAAGTCCTCCCAAAAGAAAGAAGTTCGAAAACCTTTCTTTAAAATGCAGCCCAGACCAAAACAAACGTGAATGAACTAATTACCCTAACTACATAAAAGGAAAATACATAAGTTATGGACTTAGTTTAATTAAACTAGGTGATTAACAGAATAACAACCGGAAATTAAGCTTTGCTTAACAAACTACAGAAATCAAAGAAACGGATTTGGGAAAATAAAGCGAGCGAGGGATAAAAGCACATAACTTAGTATTTAAACAGAAAATTTTGGTCACACTTCAGTTGAAGTGACCAGAGAAAGGAAAACAAAAAAAATAGAAGGAAATATGAGAGGGGACGAGGATTAAAATGACACCAACCCTGGACAAAGAAGGAAAGGAGAACTTACCGACCAAAGAGCTCGAAACCAGGACTTTGACCCTCTAATTTCATCTCCAAATAATGTTAATTGCTTGTTCTTTGTCAGGAACAAGCGAGCAACGTCATTTTGAGACCAAATCAATTCTGAACATTAAGAAATCGTTGGAGGAAGGTCCTTGCATGAATAAATCCGACTTGGTTTCTAAAGCTCGAACCCTAATTCTGAGATTCGAGAAGTTCTGGCCTTAGTTGAGGGAGACTAAATGGGGATTTGGGAAGGGGAGAGTGAGGGGGTCATGGGATGTTAATTTCGGGCTGATTGGTGGTGGTGCCGCCACCCTAAGGCGGTGGGAGAAGAGGGGCGGTTGCTAGGGTTTCGAGGGGGTCTCTGAGATAAGGGTAAGAGAGAGATGAGTGAGATAGGGGGGTAACATTTTTGGACAGTTTTATATTAAACTCTCCCCAGTTCCGATCCATTCGATCAAATCAGCTCAATGGTTGAGATGAAAGGAACTGGAACGACGTCGTTTGGTTTAACAAAGAGACGGACCGGGTGTGGGGTGGAGTTGGGCGGGGTCTGAGCGGGTATTTGTTTAAATCACTTGGGCTTTGATAGAGCTGAATTAAACTAGCCCAAAAACTCTGATGTCCTTCTTTATTCTTTTCTTTTTTTCTATTTCAAGTTCTTTTTAATTCCTTTTCCTTCTTTTTTCTTTTTTTTTTCTTCTTTTTTTTTGAAATAATGAAAATAAACCTATACTAATTCCTAAATTAAATTAATCCTAACAATCAAATTAATTAATTACCACAATTAAAATAAAACCAAATTAAAGAAAAATTACCAAAACTCAAAGCTAGAATTAAAAAGTGAAAATAAATTATTTTTGTAAATTTTTCCATTTGTATAAAAACGACTAATTTGCTAATTAGCCTAAAAATATAAAATTAAATCCTAAATGCAAATGCAACATGTTTTTGTATTTTTCATTAACTAAATAAAATAAACATGCGTAGACAAATGCAAACAATTGACTGAAAAAGCCACAAAAATCCACAAAATTGCAAACAATGGGAAAAATTATTTGTTTTGAATTTATAGGAGTAATTCATATAGGGTAAAAATCACGTGCTCATAGCTGCTCCTCTTTGCTCGAAAACACGAAGAGTTTTCGTGCAAAGATAAAATGAGCAATTATGAGGGATTTTTGCCCATTTGACACTACATGGGAAGCACATTTGAAAAGAGTCTGACCGAACCTTACTTCAAAGGTTGCCTACATATCCTTGGCTATAACGGAATCAGGTCAGTGTAGTTCTGAAAGTTTTGGTAGTTGGGACTAGCATGAAGCTGTGATTTCACTGTTGTTGATGTTGTTGTTGCTGTTGCTGCTTACTGAACCCCTTATTACTTCATGATAAAATAAAAAGAAGCTAGACTAAAATATGATCTATGGATTACAAAAGTCCTATATGTATCTTTGAACTTGATCTTGTAGCTCTTGTTGCCATGTTGATTTATTGCCTACTTGAATTGTAATCTGAGATGTTTTCCCTTTCTTCAGGTGGACGCCTGATTGCTGAACTTGAACTGTATTCCCGTGCTCTCCAGGTGGGCGCATGACTGCTAAACTTGAACTGTATTCCTGTGCTCTCTAGGTGGGCTCTTGAATGCTGAACTTGAATTGTATTCCTGTGCTCTCCAGGTGGGCGCCTGACTGCTGAACTTGAATTATATTCCCGTGCTCTCCAGGTGGGCTCCTGATTGCTGAACTTGAATTGTATTCCCGTTCTCTCCAGGTGGGTGCCTGACTGCTGAACTTGAATTGTATTCCCATGCTCTCCAAGTGGGTGCCTGATTGCTGAACTTGAAATGTATTCCCATACTCTCCGGGTGGGCTCCTGACTGCTGAACTTGAATTGTATTCATGTGCTCTCCAGGTGGGCGCCTGACTGCTAAAATTGAATTGTATTCTCGTGCTCTCCAAGTGGGCTCCTGATTGCTGAACTTGAATTGCTTATCCCTGTTCTCCAAGTGGGTACCTGATTTCAACAAAATAGACAAAACAAAGAAAATTTCTGCCCCAGTTTGGTAGCTGGGCACATATATGAGTGTTAAACTGAATCATATTACCAAATATTACTAAGAATTTGAAAGCTAGGTCCCATTATCCAGGGGGGTCTTGACAACTCTTAATTAAAGAACAATTTCAAATCTAAGTTATATCTTCTGAAGGTATTACTTCTGCTACATCTTGTTATCTAAGAAAGTATTAAAGCTACATCCCATTATCCAGGAGGGTCCTGAAAGTCAAAAATCAAGTATTATCCTAAGAATGACAATTTTTACGTCTGAATTACACTACCCTACAGCAGAGCCTACGCTAAATCTTGTTATCTAAAGAAAGTCTTAAAGCTAAGTCCCATTATCCAGGAGGGTCCTGAAAACTCCTAATTGAATCCTATCTTAAACATGCAAACTTTGAAACCAACATATATTCCTTTGAGGTACATTTATGCTAGATTATGCTACTCATGATTGTTGTGAATTTTAAACTAGGTCCCATTTTCCAGGAGGGTCCTGAGAATCAAAACCAAACCTGTCTGGTGGTTGCTTTTCTCCTACGGAGGGTTTCCCCGAACAATCGAAAACTTTCTGCCCCTGTTTCAATCAAAGAAAAATTTTATCAGTTTAAAAAGTGGTGGTTAGTTTGTGGCATTCTTGCTGAAAGTGGCCTCCCCGCTGTCGTGCTTTGTTTTGACTGACTTCCCCTGAACTGGCCAAGAATCGCTTGACTTCCCGACTGACTTTCAAACCACATGACCTCGGATGACCCGAGTGTTTTATACCCGAACCATTTTTTCACACCTTTGAACCTTTTATCTGAACCTCTGTATCTCCCATGAAATTACTAAATCATTCTGCCGATGGAACTTTCGCTGGCACTTTATATCCCACTTTACATCATGCTATCTTTGGTATGTTCTGGCCACACTGTGCTTTGAAATTTTTGAAGTTGGTAGTGAACTTTGAAATCCTTTCTTATTTGCTTGACTAAGACTGACATTGAAACATCTTAGAGAAATGAAACCCAAAAGAACAGAAATGCAATGACCCTGAGAGTTAAGGATAAAGAAAATCCAAAACTGGATGACTTGCTAAAAAGGAAAAAAGGAAAGAGGCTTATCTGAGTGGAACAACTGGTACCAATGATTAGCACATGCATTTCGGATTAATCGGCCCAATCTGTCCAACCAATCAACTTTCAGTTGCCATACTTTGTTGCCCCGGAGTTTCCATAACCTGACTTCTTCGCCAAAACCTTGACCTTGTTCGGCCTGCGGTGCCCTGAAGGATTTTCACCAACAAGCCTCTCTCATTTGTTCATCTCTCAACTCACTTTCGCCTTACGGTGCCCGTGAGGGTTTTCACCAATAAGACTCTCTCATTTTTGATTTCTCTCAGCTCTCATCGCCTTATGGTACCCGTGAGGGTTTTCACCAATAAGACTCTCTCATTTTTTCATTTTCCTGCTTGGACCAGAGTGTTGCCCCTGATATGAATCACTTCTACTTGCTCGACTTGGCATCTCTCGAAGACTGATCAGAAGGTCTTTCTTTGGACCATAATATGGGCTTTTGGATAGGGTTAGAAAGAAAGGGTATCAAAGCTCAAAACAAGTCAAATGGGTTCAAATTACAACTTTCGGAATCAGATTTCTTACAGCAACCACAACTTTTGCCCCAGTTTCTTTGCTTGGGGACTTTTGGAATTTTATTTTGATGGGACCGAACCGTGAGACTGCCTACATATCCTTAAAAGGAATCAGGTCGAACGTAGTTCATGTCATAGAAATTGCTTTGTTGTTGTGATTTTCTCTTATCTCTTTCTTTTCTTTCTCTCTTTTTCTTTCTTTTTCTTTTTGTTGTTTTGTTGGTTTTTTTTCTTTTTCTATTTTCCTTTTCTTCTTCTTTTTTCTTTTTTTTCTTTTACTTATCTTTCACGCTTGTGTTTCTGATCTCTGCTACTGATTCCGAAAGAGGGATAAGAAAGGAAATAAATAAGGCTCAAAGGGGGTAACAAAGGATAAAGTGTTTAGATAGCAGAACAAAATGCCTTCGCCATTCCAATCTTTTAAATATGCCAAGTACAAACAAATACAATTTAACCAAAGAAAATCATACATAGTATCTCTTGACCGCATCGGAATTGATGGCCATCTCTACACACTTGCCTTCTATATCTGTTAAATACAAAGCACCATTTGACAACACTCTAGTTACGATGAACGGCCCCTGCCAATTTGGGGCGAACTTGCCTTTGGCTTCAGCCTGATGTGGAAGGATACGTCTCAACACTTGCTGACCCACTTCAAACTTCCGCGGACGCACCTTTTTATTATATGCTCTTTCCATTCTCTATTAATACAATTGGCCATAACACACAGCTGCCAATCTTTTCTCATCAATCAAACTCAATTGTTCCAGGCGGGTTTTGACCCATTCATCATCATCGATTTCAGCCTCCGCGACAATTCGAAGGGATGGGATTTCCACTTCTGCGGGTATCACTACTTCGGTGTCGTACACCAACAAATAAGGAGTCGCCCCTACTAAAGTACGAACAGTAGTACGATAACCTAGCAATGCAAAAGGCAGCTTTTCATGCCATTGCCTGGACCCTTCCACCATTTTTTGAAGTATCTTCTTTATGTTTTGTTGGCTGCCTCGACTACTCCGTTTGCTTTGGGATGGTAAGGGGTGGTATTGCGATGTGTAATCTTGAATTGCTGACATACCTCTTTCATCAAATGACTATTGAGATTAGCCCCATTGTCTGTAATGATCGCCTTTGGTATCCCAAACCGACAAATGATATTTGAGTGCACAAAATCAACCACCGTTTTCTTGGTTACAGACTTGAACGTTTAGCCTCCACCCACTTGGTGAAATAGTCGATGGCCACTAGAATGAACCTGTGCCCATTTGATGTTGCCGGCTCAATTGGACCAATGACATCCATGCCCCATGCGACAAAAGGCCACGATGCAGACATTGTGTGCAATTCCAATGGTGGAGAATGAATCAAATCTCCATGCACCTGACACTGATGACACTTGCGCGCAAAACTGATACAATCTCGCTCCATAGTGAGCTAATAATAACCTGCTCGGAGAATCTTCTTTGCCAGTACGTATCCACTCATATGCGGTCCACAGACTCCAGAATGTACCTCAGTCATGATAGATGTGGCCTGTCTAGCATCGATGCATCTCAACAATCCAAGATCTGGAGTCATTTTGTACAAAACCCCTCCGCTGAAGAAAAATTTGCTTGCCAAACGCCGAATTGTTCTCTTTTGATCACCTGTGGCTTGTACCGGATATACCCCTATCCTGATATATTCCTTGATATCATAAAACCAAGGCTCACCATCAAGTTCTTCTTCTATCACATTGCAGTAAGCATGCTAATCGTGGACCTGAATATGCAACAGGTCAACATTGGCCTTATCTGGATGGTGTAACATTGACACCAAGGTAGCTAAAACATCAGTAACCTCATTATGGATCCTTGGAATATGCCTGAACTCTACTGCCCGAAACCATTGACAAAGATCATGTAAACATTGCCGGTACGGTATAAGTTTTAAATCCCTTGTTTCCCATTCCCCTTGGATCTGGTGCACCAGAAGGTCCGATTCTCCCAAGACCAAGACTTCCTGGATACCCATGTCCGCAGCCAACCTCAAACCCAAAATACATGCCTCGTACTCAGCCATGTTGTTAGTGCAATAGAAATGAAGATGAGTTGTAACATGGTAGTGATACCCTGTTTCGGAAATAAGTACAACCCCTATCCCGATGCCTTTCATGTTGGCAGCTCTATCAAAGAAGAGTTTCCAACCTAGCTCTCCAACCAGTTCCATCTCATTAATGTGCATTACCTCTTCATCAGGGAAGTAAGTCTTCAACGACTCATATTCTTCATCCACCGGATTCTCGGCCAAATGGTCGGCCAATGCCTGGGCTTTCATCGCAGTCCGGGTCACAAAGACGATTTCAAATTCTGTGAGCAAGATCTACCACGTTGCGAGCCTACCTGTAGGCATAGGCTTCTGAAAGATATACTTTAACAGATCCAAAAGAAAGATGAGGTAAGTAGTGTAAGATGACAAATAATGCTTCAACTTCTGTGCTACCCAAGTTAGGGCGCAATATGTCCTCTCAAGGTGAGTGTACTTAACCTCATAATATGTGAACTTCTTGCTGAGATAAAAAATGGCCTGCTCCTTCCTGCCAGTGATGTCATGCTAACCCAACACACAACCAAATGAATTGTCCAAGACCGTCAAATACAGAATCAAAGGTCTCCCCGGTTCTGGTGACACCAACATAGGTGGGTTTGACAAGTACCCCTTTATCTTATCAAATGCTTCTTGACACTCATCTGTCCATTTGACCGCAACATCCTTCTTCAACAGTTTGAAGATAGGCTCACAAGTTGTCGTAAGCTGAGCAATGAACCTGCTGATGTAATTCAACCTCCCTAATAAACTCATCACCTCAGGTTTGTTCCTTGGGGTGGCAATTTTTGGATAGCTTTGATTTTTGACGGGTACAATTCAATACCTCGATGGCTGACTATGAATCCCAACAATTTTCTAGATGGCACACCAAATGCGCATTTTTCAGCATTGAGCTTAAGATTGTACCTGCGAAACCTTTGGAAGAATTTTCTCAAATATCTGACATGATCAGACTGCTTTCTAGACTTTATGATTACATCATCCACATAAACCTCGATCTCCTTATGTATCATGTCGTGGAATATGGTTGTCATTGCCCTCATGTTAGTTGCCCCAGCATTTTTCAAACCGAAAGGTATGACCCTGTAGCAGTATGTTCCCCATGGTGTGATGAATGACGTCTTCTCCGCATCTTCCTCATCCATTAAGATCTGATGATAGCCCGCATAACAGTCCACAAAAGACCCAAGCTCATGTTTGGCACAATTGTCAATCAGAATGTGGATATTTGGCAGTGGGAAGTTGTCCTTGGGACTCACTTTGTTGAGATCATGATAATCAACTCACACCCTGGTCTTGCCATCCTTCTTTGGCACAGGTACTACGTTGGCTAACCAAGTAGGATACCGAGTGATCCAAATGACCTTTGCCTCAAACTGCTTTGTGACCTCTTCTTTAATTTTTACACTCATGTCTGTTTTAAACTTCCTCAACTTCTGCTTGACAGGAGGGAATGCCAAGTCAGTGGGCAATTTGTGAACCACCAAGTCAGTGCTTAAACTCGGCATGTCATCATATGACCATGCAAAGACGTCTTTGTACTCAAGTAATGCTTTAATTATCTCCTCCCTAAGTTGAGGTTCAAGATGGACACTTATCTTAGTTTCTCTAATATTATCTGGGTCCCCTAAATTGATTGCTTCTGTATCACTCAGGTTAGGCTTGGGTTTTTCTTCAAAATGGCTTAATTCTTTGCTAATCTCTTCAAAGGCCTTATCCTCATCATATTCCGATTCATCATCACACTCTATTTCTTGAATTATTATTTCAGAATTAGATTGGCTTTTAAGACTAGGCCGAAGATTCCTCATGCATGTCATGCCATTGAAACCAGCATAAAAAGAACTGTACAAGGAAGAAAAGAAAAACAAAAATAAAACTATCAGGAAGGAAGAAAAAGGGAAATTGCATTTCATTGTAATTAAAGATAACAAGATTTATACATCCAAACAGACGGAACATAGAATCTGAATTACAACCCTAGAACAATCCAGATAAACTAAAAGAAAATCAAAGCAAACTACCAAAACTCCCTCCGAGTAGGAAGAGGAGTAGCTTCCCAATTGTTAATCTTTGCACTAGGCCCAACAAATTGCACATCCGCCTTGCTAGAACCCTCTTCAGCTTCCACCATGTTCACCTCGGCGAATAACCTCTCGAACCTTTCAATCAACTCTTTATAAGGACCAACCACAGAACTGGGAACTGTTGTTACTGGGCGTTTCTTGGTGCCAGGCCTGACAAATGATCTGGAGAGCCATGGGATGGGCTTTGGGAGGACCCAGGCCCTCTGTTTCAACTTTCTAGCTCTTTTCACATCCACAATTGTGGGCTTGAACCCCAAACCAAATGTATCCAAGTTTTTGGGGAGAGACATCGGTTGTATGATACCTTGCAGAGATGCACCCAAACTCTTGCCCGGTACAAAACCATTTTTCAATACTTCAATGGCTACCATGACTGATGCAGCAGCTACCCTCGGAGTTGGAACTCACTTCCCTTCTGGAATTTTCTCTACCGATACCGTGTCAAAAACCTGATAAACCCATGGCCCCTTGTCATCTTCAAACTCTATGAACGGAACAATGGCATTACTGGGAACACACAAATTATCTTCGTCGTGCACAACAATTTCCTATCTATCCCATTCAAACTTGACCATTTGATGCAGAGTAGACAGGACCACTTTGGCGGCATGAATCCAAGGTCGACCTAACAGCAGATTGTAAGAAACAGCCACATCGAACACCTGGAACTCCATGATAAATTCAACTGGCCCTATTGTAAGCTCAAGCACTATGTCCTCGACTGAATCTTTCCCTCCACCGTCGAATCCTCGAACGCAAATACTGTTCTTGTGAATTCTTTCATCATCCACCTTCAACTTGTTCAAAGTGGAGAGAGGGCAAATGTTCGCACTAGAACCATTGTCGACCAATACCCGAGTAACTACGGAATCTTCGCATTTCACTGTAAGGTAAAGGGCCCTATTGTGCTCAGTGCCCTCCACGGGCAACTCATCATCAGAAAAAGTGACTCTCTTTACCTCAAATATCTTGTTAGCTATCTTTTCCAAGTAGTTTACTGAGATTTTGTCAGGAACATGAGCCTCATTCAGGATCTTTATCAAATCCCGACGATGCTCGTCTGAATGGATCAATAATGATAATAGTGAAATCTGAGCCGGTGTCTTCCTCAACTGCCCCACAATGGAATAGTCCTGCACTTTCATATTTCTCAAGAATTCCTCTACTTCTTCCTCGGTCACATCTTTCTTCACTAGCACCGGGTTATTTTTGGAGATCTTAGCTTTTCTCAACTCTTCGGGGGCAAAGCATCTCCCAGATCGAGTCAAACCATGGGTCTCACAAACTTCTTCTTTAACCTCTTTCCCCTTGTAAGTCACTGTCACTCATTCATAATTCCACGGGACCGTCTTGCTATTGACTATCGGTAATTGAGTTATCGACTTGATAATGACAGGATCTGTGCGGGCACCCTCCACAATTACAACAGGCTTGTTCGGCACTCCTGGCACAACCACTTTTTCTCTTTCTTGTTTTACTGCCACATCACTTGGGGTCCCCTTCTTGACTACTGCAGATGGTTCATTGTTTTCCCCGCTCAACCTGATCACTGATTTCTCACTTGTTGGCTCTTCAACCGGCCTGACTTCACTGGACCGAATCATCATGACAGTCTGTGAAGGCTTTTTAGGCTCCCCTCCCCTATGCACTATCTCGATCATATTTGTCTCATGATGGACCGGTAACGGATTCTAGTTGATATTGGGCGCCTCCGGAGCTTGGACCTCAATCCAATTAGTATTAATGAGCCCTTGAATAGTTGTTTTCAATTGCCAGCATTTCTCTGTGTTGTGCCCCGAAGCACCGGAACAATATTCGTAACTCACAGGGTGATCAAGATTCCTCAAGGGAGAATTTGGCAGTTTTGGCTCGACCGAACTCAGCATACCCAATTGTCTCAACCTTTGGAACAAACTGGTATAGGATTCTCCTAATGGAGTGAAGGTTTACTTCTTTTGCAACCTCTCATTCTTAAATGCTTGGTTGGGACAGAAACCTGATCCAAGAGGGTTTCGGTAGGATCTTGGGAGTAGATAGGCATTTTGTGGAGCTGGGTAGGTATTCTGTAGGGTTGGCGCACGCCATTGCGCGTGGGCAGGAGGTTGAGTGTGTGTTTGGGCATGGTGGACAGAAAATGGGGGTCTGGTGGTGGGTAGTAGTGTTGTGGTGGGCCATATAGGGCATGAGGGTAGGTTTGGTAGTGGGGTCGAGGCTGGTTATAGTAATGTGATGGGCCCTTGGGTCCGAACCAAGCTCCTGACTCGATCGTTGCGACATCCTCTTTCTTCTTCTTTCCAATTGCACCCCCAGTTCCACTTTGAATGGCCTGGGTGGTTTCCTTGATCGCTGAATAGCTCATGATTTTGTTTGTCTTAAGCCCTTCTTCTACCATACCTCCCATTTCTACCACTTCATTGAAGGGCTTACCTATAGCTGATACCAGATGACCGTAATAAGTAGGTTCTAAGGCCTGCAGAAAATAATCCACCATTTCACTTTCTTTCATTGCAGGGTCAACCCTTGCTGCCTATTCTCTCCACCTAAAACCATACTCCCTGAAACTCTCATTGTGCTTTTTCTCAAGTTTCGCCAAAGACAGATGATCCAGAATAATCTCGAGATTGTACTGGAAGTGGCAAGCAAATGCCTGGGCTAGATCATCCCATGTGTACCATCTTCCGTGATCCTGCCGAGTGTACCACTCCAGTGTTGAACCACTCAGACTTTGACTGAAATATGCCATTAGCAACTCATCTTTCCCGCCAGCTCCCCTCATTTTTCAACAGAAACATCTCAAATGCGCCACTGGATCACCTTGCCCATCATACAAATCAAACTTGGGCATCTTAAACCCTGCCGACAATTGCACATCTGGAAATAGACATAGATCTTTGTAAGCCACACTTACTTGACCTCCCAACCCCTGCATGTCTCTGAATGACTGTTCCAGGCTTTTAACTTTCCTGAACATCTCCTCTTGTTCGGGATTTTTAGATGGTTTTTCGGTTTCTACAGGGAGGTCAAAATGAGGAGTATAGGAATAGGGTTCTGGAACCTTGAAAGTGGGCTCCGGGGGGTAATACTAGTTTTCGTGAGTCTGGAACAGAGGCTCGATGGAGGATCGGTGTAATGCAGCAGATGGGGGTGCCACAAAAACAGGAGTGACTGGTGGAGGAGGGTACGAGATTTGTTTGGGTGGTGGAGCTTGTGATGTATGGGAAGTGGTGTCGTGGCATTGTTGGTAGAGGGGAAAGGTTGGAGATGAGTTCACAGTGGGAGGTTCCTGGGGCTGAGCCAATGGCGAGATAAAAGCAGGGTTGGCGGGGTAAACTGGCGGTGGGTGCCTTTTCGCCCATGCTTGGTACATTTCAGCCATCTGCTGCTTCCAGCTTATACAACTCATCTTTCAGATTAACCTCAGATTCTTCCACCTCTTTTGACGGATCGACAATACTTGCCTCAAGTTCCTGGTTGGCCATGTTCAGCTTGTTTTTGGACCGGGTGTTGTAGGAGTGAGTTGCCAGAATGCCAATCAAACTAACCACCTGCCTGAACTATAATTTCATCAATAACAAACTTGTTAGCGATTAGGGCTTTAACAGATAAGCAACCGCACATTTGAGGAGTGAATGCACCTAAGCAATTAACCGTTTCTATTATGCATTTGATCAGCTACTTACGCCATCCCGGCTTTTCCTTATTTTTATTCGCAACTTCCCTTTTTCTCTTTTTTTCATTCTTGCCGCTTTGTTTTTATTCTCTCGTTTCTCTCTCTTATTTTGCCATTGTCTCCTTCTCACGGTTCCTTATTTTCTCTCTCTTTTCTTTCTTTTTCCCTCTTGTTTTTCCTCTCTTCTTCTTTTCCTTTCTTTTCATTTGGTTACGGTCGAATCCTATAGAGATTGCCTACGTATCATGACCCCGCATGAATCAGACTGAGCGTAGTTCTTGGAGATAAGTGCAGAAAATAAATAACAAAACAATTTTGGGATCTCAAATTTTTCCATAAAATAAAGCAGTTTTGATTACAACCACTCATTCTACCAAGTTATAAAATTAACAGACTCGAAAGGGAAATTAACAGACTCTGACTCAAAACAAGACCAACAGACTCTGACAAAAAGGTGAAAACAACAGACTTGAAAAGCAACTAACAGACTCCAACAAAAGAAAATACAGACTCGCAAACAGACTAACAGACTCCAATGAAAATCATGAATACATTAATGCCTCAAATGCTCCTGGGGCCCACGGGACATCATTCGGTCTCACCACGGGCCTATATGCAAGATCCCTTTAAAGCCTCTCCAAATCACTCATTATCTGTCGGACAAACATCATCATTGCCGCGAAGAAAGTGGTGCAAGTCATATCCTCACACGCTTGGCATTTCACAACAATGTAGTCGGGAATGGCTCTGACCCGCTCTCGAATTCTACCCTTTTCCTGAAGCAGACGCCCGACCTGTTGATTTCGGGCTTCTAACACTTGAGTGTCATGGAGATGTTGATTTTGCAACTGTTGCATTTCTTCCTCCATCCGAGCCATCAAATCATAACAGTGTTCCCTATCAGCTTTAAAGTCTTTGGCCTGCTTGGCTGCCTCATTCTCAAGGGTAGTCATTTTTCTCTTCAGGCTTGTGATTGCCCCTTCATATTTTTTTTTCATTTGCCGCACAAACTGTGCCCGCCCTTTTGCATTCTCCGCCAATTGAGCCCGGACTTTCGCCAAACTGGCCTCAGAATTTTCTAGGTCATCTTGACACTTAAGGGCTTTCTTTTTCAGACTGCTTATAAGCCTTTCATCCGCTCGGCTTCTTTCCAGGTTTCTAGCAGTTATTTTCATCTTCCGGATTTGATCTTTGAGGGCTTTATTTTCCTGAGTTAGTATTTTCTTCTCTCCCCCATCTGCGGCGGCTTGCAAACCATTTTCAAACTAAAGGTCCATGACTTGCCTTTCCAACTTGCTTATGGTAGCCCTGTACTCGTTTTCTTTGGTCAACCAGTCCCATTTCACCTGTGCTCCGTCAATAAATTGTTAGACATGGGGTTTCTTTGCGAGCCTTTCGGGCTCATGATGAACTCGGGATCTTTTACCATACCAAGCAATGTAACTAGGCTCCACCTCGCCTTTGGATAGATCTCGTACTTGAGTTCTAGGCTCTAAGAATTTGCACTAATGCCAAATCCGACGCACTTTTTCTTCTGGAAAAACGGCTTTTGGTTCTAACTCAATAACCTGCTGACTCAAATCCTCATCGTGTGGGATGGTCTGGTATCAGTCTAACTAATGTAGAACTCGGTGCGGAGCATAAGGCTGGATACTCCGAAGACCCATCAACAGCAGAAAACATACCTCAGCCGACATATAAATTACTTCACTGACCGAGAGCCACCCGAATGTCCATTCGATCTTATTTGCAGTCAAAGATCTCAAATGAGCATGCCATGCTTCCGTACCATCCGAGAACTCATAACCCTCTACCTGCTTTTCATGTTTTTCAATGCACTCGAGGCCAGTCATACCACAATTCAAGTATCCGGGATGGTGGCAAAGGTGTTCCTCCATCCATAATTGTACCAGCATATTGCACCCTTTAAAGAACTTTCCCCCTTCTTAACAAAGGGTCAAAGCTCGATAAATTTCTGCCAAAATCATCGGCACTATGGTCCCATTTTCCTTTTCATCATAAAGTCGGTTATCCCTCCCGTCTTTTCTGGGGCAAATCAAAGTACCCAGGAACACCATTATAAAAGCTAATCCTCTCCGAGCTTCCCACTTGTCTTGGCTTCTCGTGTGAGTAAGACCGGTATCTGGCATCTCGAAGCCACGGGGATTCCCGTAACGTTGGTACAAAAAGTAGAAGGTACAGAATCCTTTGGCCAAATTTCCATCTCGGATGTCCCGACTAATGCTTAACAAGTCCAAAATTTGTGAGGGGTTACTGTTCTCGGTGCTACCGGGTAATTATTTCTAAGATTTCCCTCGAAACTGGCATAGCCTGCTATCTCTTCCAGTGTAGGAGTTAACTCGAAATCAGCAAAGTGGAATACATTATGTGTTGGGTCCCAAAATGGTATAAAGGCCTCAATTATGTCCTTTCTTGACTTAACCTTCAAGAGTCCGACAAGATCACCCAACGCTTTTGTCACAACTTTCCTGCTATTGTCCCCCAAATCATGCCACCACATATGTAGCTCCAACGGAATCTCTTCACGGACTGAGAAAGGTTCATTTTGAATTGTGCTCATCCTGCACATTTATTAAGGTGATTTTAATTAAAAGAAAATTATGACTCATTTTGACTCAAGAAAAATGACCATTTTTTCAAAATTTTCACAAAAATATCCAGCTTTGCCAATACGGCCTTTCAGCACTTCAAAAACGAAGATTTTAAGGTTGTGTCGGCTAACCGGCCAAAACCTTGAAAAATGACTAAAGGTGGTTGTTCTTTGCAAAAACAGCACGGGCTGAGAAAGGTTCATTTTGAATTGTGCTCATCCTGCACATTTATTAAGGTGATTTTAATTAAAAGAAAATTAAGACTCATTTTGACTCAAGAAAAATGACCTTTTTTTTCAAAATTTTCACAAAAATATCTGGCTTTGCCAATACGGCCTTTCAGCACTTCCAAAACGAAGATTTTAAGGCTGTGTCGGCTAACCGGCCAAAACCTTGAAAAATGACTAAAGGCTATTGTTCTTTGCAAAAACAGCATTCTGGTGCCCTTTTGAGGGGCATTCGACTATTTTTGACAAGAATGGCATCACCTTACTTATTTGCAATAAAGATAAAAATTTTGTTCTTTTGGGTTATTTTTGCAAAAAAAAAAGAAGTTGGACCCGATAGGGGTTGCCTACGTATCTCACATCCGGTGAGAATCAAACTGGCGTAATTCTGGCAAATAAAATAAAACCAACTATTTTTTAAAACAAAACCCTTTCTTCTTTTTTTTCATTTTTCTAAAAAAGATTCGGCAGAGTTTCAGTACCATTTGGACATTGGTTTTTCCAAAACATGTGATTTAACTCACTTAACCCTTACATTGTTATTCTCTTTTTTTCCAACTTTCTCCCATTATTCAAAAGCTGGTCAGCATGCAAATCCAAATCAAATAAATGCACAAGTAGCAAGTACGATGCATCAGAATGGTCTTTTCATTTTTTGGTACACCTATCCTAGACAGACTCAACCCCTGTGTTGAGTCTCCAAAGACAAATGCACGTGATGAAAGCAAACGTTCCTACTAGGGATCCGACATGAGGTCTTGTTATACTATATTTGAAACCTGGATTTATTGTTCTAGACCTGGCCTACCCGAGCGGACAACTCGAGCCGAGAGGGGGCAGCGTACCGGGAATACAGAAGCTTCACGGCTTTGCAACTTGTTCGAACCTCATTCTAAAGTTTGGGATATGACTCTAACAGAAGAGAAGTCACATGAAGTGCACACTCCTCCATGATTTAGAAGACTCGGATAGAAGAAGGGTTTCGTAGCAGTTTATATACAGTTCATAGAATATCAAAGCGGTAAAAGCAACACTTAACACATTAGGCCCAAACATGTAATAAAATCAGATAATTAATAAAGCCAACTATAACAATTCATCTAAGCTCGAATTCTGAACCCTGAACTAGAGATTCTAGGTTCGATCCCCAACAGAGTCGCCAGAGCTATCACACCTCCTTTTTACCTACACCCCCGTAAAGGGGTATTAAGGGAGTTTTTTCCAACTTAAAGTGACAATCGAAATGGGATTATTTCATTTAAAGATTCAGAGTCGTCACTTGGGATAATTATGGTGTCCCAAGTCACCGGTTCAAATCCCGAATCGAGGAAAGATTGACTCTGTATTACAATCCGCGAACCAGAAATTCGAGTAAGGAATTCTATGAACCTGGGAGAAGGTGTTAGGCATTCCCGAATTCCGTGGTTATAGCACGGTCGCTCAACTGTTATAATTGGCCTATTTATCCGATTTTAAAAACACTTTTAAACCTATGTACATTTTTAGCTTTAAACCGCTTTAAAATATTTTAAGGAAGATTTCAACGTCATCTAAAATACGTCTTTGGACTACGCCACATGAAGTGCACCCACAGTCCGCGACATATTTTATTTAACGTTGTTAAGATTTGGATTTGGGTCACATGAAATGCACACCCGAGTTTAGGAAGTTAATTTTAAATTACACGCCTAAAGCAACTACGCATTTTTAACTTTGCGAGGGCCATGGAAAATTTGCTAAATGGCGCGCCTCGAATTCTAAGGATTTAAAAAAAATAGTTAAATGAGGGCCATGCATTTGGGATTATATTTGGCGCGATGCATCTCAATTATAATTTTTAAAAGGGAATTCAAACTAAAATTTGGAGGGCCATAAACTATCTTTATTGTCTAATATGGCACACCTCCAATCTACTTTTAAAGGAGTCAAAAAAAAAACTCAAGGAATTCAGAAGGCCATTCTTGCTAAAGTTTAAACTTAAATTGCAGAATGAATAAACAAACGTCTATTCCTATTTCAAATCTGGGCTCAAAAGGAGCTCAACACTTCGTTGCAAATGCTACTAAACTACTGATTTCTTGAACGACTTAAGCTAAGCCCCAAAATAAGGCCCAATTCGAGAACACAGTGCACTTATAACGTTGGGACTCGGGATCGAGTCCCTGCGATGGCATGAAGCAGCGCACATGCATATTGGAATTAACTCGATCCCATGAAGCATACACGCAAATACTATTTAACCTTTAGACTCGACTGTTTCAGCAAGGCATGAATAGATCATCATTTTTAAGACACGAAATTTGGCAATCAACAAATAATCATGCTTGAATCCATTCTTTGTTTCTTTTTTTTAAAAGCTAATTTTTAAGAGAGCATTTTCATGCTATTTGAGACATTTGCTCCAAATGGGTGGCTGGCTAACGACAATTTTGCAGGCTAATCCAGTAAATACAAATAATCTGAACTTTATCCTTAAGCTAGATGTGCTTACCAAGCATCACACAAATAAATCAATGTGAATCTACAAACTATTATTCAGCATTTAAAGAACTTAAAGGAAATTTTCAAAGGACCAGAACAAAACCCAACTTTCATTTGAAACCTTTCTTATTTTCAGAGAGCTCAAAACATCCACAAAAGAAAGACACTTAAACCATGCTCCAAACTATACAAGGGAGGGGCAAAACTTGGCATGATTACAGGAAAGTAACTTCAGTGAACTCATAATTAGAATTAATGTGTACTTAAGCCTACGATTATGGAATCAACACCAAACAGTTTCAGCCAGTTAGATTGCAAATCACAATCCATAATTAACACATACTATAGGGTCCAAAATACTCTCAAATCAATTACATCCTCATGAGTTCAAGTTCAAACCTTAAAACAAAATGAAGTACACAGAAAGCTATACCAGAAAGAACTAAATTCAATGAAATACACAGAAAGCTATACCAAATTCAATGTTGAACAAATAGCAATGAACTAGTGTTAATCAATTTCCTCATCTTGAATTACAGGGGTTCACACTTGCCCTTCACATACAAGATGCAAGGCATACCTGGTATTGAACAAACAAAGCCAAAAGTAAGTGAGGGTTCAGCAATGAGCAGTAACAAAAATCAGCCCAGATTCAACAAAAATGAGGTGCAGCAGTCCTGAAAAAGTTTCCAAATAAACAGTACCCCACACAACTTCAAACCAAGTTTTTACAAACTCAAATTCAATCCATTCTAAACTCAGATGAATCAGAAAGTATTTCAGGAATTGAAAACTTCAGAAATCAAAGAAACGCTCAATGGAACAGTGACTTTCTTTGAAATTTTCTCTTTTTATTTTATTTTTTTTTTATTTTTATCTCTTCCGCCCCCCTTGTTTTAGAAGAAAATGTGCCTTTATAGGCAAGCTATTAGGGCTGTAGAAAGGCCACTATTTTTGCACCTTAATCCCTTTCATATTTTCACTTTTGCTTAACTGCCCCTAAGGTAAATATCAGATTATCAAAATATCCCTAAACCCAGCTTCCTAGAAGCTTCCCCAATCTGTTACAAAATATGCCCTACCCCAATTTCCTAAACTACCCCCACAAACCCCTGAATTTACCCTCAGCAAATTACATAGTCTCATTCACAACCAGACATCCACAATTCAACATCTTAAGAAACTGACCAAGTCCTCCCAAAAGAAAGAAGTTTGAAAACCTTTCTTTAAAATGCAGCCCAGACCAAAACAAACGTGAATGAACTAATTACCCTAACTACATAAAAGGAAAATAACCAAGTTATGGACTTAGTTTAATTAAACTAGGTGATTAACGGAATAACAACCGGAAATTAAGTTGTGCTTAACAAACTACAGAAATCAAAGAAGCGGATTTGGGAAAATAAAGCGAATGAGGGATAAAAGCACATAACTTAGTCTTTAACCAGAAAATTTTGGTCGCACTTCAGTTGAAGTGACCAGAGAAAGGAAAACAAAAAAAAAGGAAAGATGAGAGGGGACGAGGATTAAAATGACATCAACCCTGGACAAAGAAGGAAAGGAGAACTTACCGACCAAAGAGCTCGAAACCGGGACTTCGACCCTCTACTTTCATCTCCAAATAACGTTAATTTCTTGTTCTTTGCCAGGAACAAGCGAGCAACGTCATTTTGAGACCAAATCAAATCTGAACATTAAGAAATCACTGGAGGAAGGTCCTTGCATGAATAAATCCGACTTGGTTTCTAAAGCTCAAACCCTAATTTTGAGATTCGAAAAGTTCTGGCCTTAGTTGAGGGGGACGAAGTGGGGATTTGGGAAGGGGAGAGTGAGGGGGTCATGGGGTGTTAATTTGGGGCTGATTGGTGGTGGTGCCACCACCATAAGGCGGTGGGAGAAGAGGGGCGGCTGCTAGGGTTTCGAGGGGTCTCCGAGATGAGGGTGGGAGAGAGACGAGTGAGATAGGGGGTAACATTTTTGGACAGTTTTATATTAAAATCTCCCCAGTTCCGATCCGTTCGATCAGATCAGCTCAACGGTTAAGATGAAAGGAACTGAAACGGCGTCGTTTGGTTGAACAAAGAGACGGACCGGGTGTGGGGTGGAGTTGGGCCGGATCTGAGCGGGTATTTGTTTAAATCACTTGTGTTTTGATAGAGCTGAATTAAACTAGCCCAAAAACTCTGATGTCCTTCTTTATTCTTTTCTTTTTTTCTATTTCAAGTTCTTTTTAATTCCTTTTCCTTCTTTTTTCTTTTTTTTCTTCTTTTTTTTTGAAATAATGAAAATAAACCTATACTAATTCCTAAATAAAATTAATCCTAACACTCAAATTAATTAATTAACCAAATTAAAACAAAACCAAATTAAAGGAAAATTACCAAAACTCAAAGCTAGAATTAAAAATTGAAAACAAATTATTTTTGTAAATTTTTCCATTTGTATAAAAACGACTAATTTGCTAATTAGCCTAATAAATGTAAAATTAAATCCTAAATGCAAATGCAACATGTTTTTGTATTTCTCATTAACTAAATAAAATAAACATGCACAGACAAATGCAAACAATTGACAGAAAAAGCCACAAAAATCCACAAAATTGCAAACAATGGGAAAAATTATTTTGTTTTGAATTTATGGGAGTAATTCATATAAGGAAAAAATTACGTGTTCACAGGGTGATGTCGTGCCGCACAATGTACCATTCCGTGCCGATATTATTGATTATATGGTGAGGAAAGAGAGTAAAAGCACGAAGGGTGATGCCGTGTACATTTTTGTTATATAATTGCCTTGGTGAGGACGAGAGTAAAAGCACGAACGGTGATGTCGTGCATTTATTGATTTCGGATTCTTTATTGATATTCAAGTTATGTTGTTTCCTTCGTTACTTGGTGTCTTTCTATTTGGAATTGTTATCTTTCCCACAGCATGCTCCCCCTCCCATATTGACTGGTTAGCTCTGTATTTCTTTTCTATTGTATATATATTTGAACTGCACAGGTTTATTTAATAGTCTGGTCCTCGCCTCGTCACTACTTCACCGAGGTTAGGCTAGGCACTTACCAACACATGTGGTCAGTTGTGCTGATACTACACTCTGCACTATGTGCAGATCCCCGAGCAGCTTTTGGACAGTAGTTGGAGGCTTCCTTCAGTCCACCCGGAGACCCAAGGTAGACCTGCAGGCTTCCGCAGGCCCTAGCGTCTCCCTCAATCTCTATTTCCTATTTCATTTTCCTTTTATTCATAAACAATGTACTGTTATTTCTTCAGACTTTGTATATAGTAATCTTAGATAGTCTGTGACACTGTGACACCAGGTTTTGGGCGGTTGAGACTTAAGTAATTGTAATAGACGCAGATTTCAGATGTTTAATTGTTATCTTCCGCTTAATTATTTAAAGTTCTGCAGTTTTTCTTGTTATCGCCTTATAATTGTTAAAAGAAGTAATTTTATAATGAAGTAAGTAGTTAAGGATTGACTTGTCTAGCTCTCACTAGTATGTGCCATCACGACTCCCGAGGGTGGAAAATTCGGGTCGTGACATAAAATCTCTTCTTCGCAAATGCGGTCAATGCCTCGCGTTTGCGAAGCACAAATTTGAGTTGACCAATTTTTCCTTCTTCGCGAACGCGGCTCCCCTCTCGCGAACGCATAGCTCAATGACCCCAGCCCTTCGCGAACGCGTGACCTCCTTTGCGAACGCGAAGGCCAATCTTCCAACCTCACATCCTAACCCTTCGCGAACGTGAAGAACAACTGTCTGCAACATCAACATCAGATTTTCTGCATTTTTACTTAACTTGAAATGATCCGTTAACCACACGAAACTCACCCGAGGCCCTCGGGACCTCAACCAAACATGCCAACCTATCCCGTAACATTATTCAAACTTGTTCCAACCTTCGGAACGCTCAAAACCACATCAAAACACCAAATTTGCATCGGATTCAAGCCTAAGAATTTCAAAATCTTCCAAATTCCGCTTTCGATCAAAAAGTCTATCAAACCACGTCTGAATGACCTAAAATTTTTCACACACATCCCAAACGACACAACAGACCTACTACAACTCCCGGAATTTTATTCCGGCCCTTATATCAAAATCTCACCTATCAACCGGAAAATGCCAAAATTCAAATTTCACCAATTCAAGCCTAAATCTATTCCGTACCTCCAAAACACATTCCGATCACGCTTCTAAGTCCCAAATCACCTTCCGAAGCTATCTGAACCATCGGAACTCACATCCGAGCCCTTTAATATATAAGTCAACATCCAGTTGACTTTTCCAACTTAAACTTACTCAAAACCTTACCAAAACATTTCTGAACCCGAGCCAACCATCCCGATAACACATAATACAGCTAAACAAGGAAATATTAAGCAGAAATGGGGGAAATGGAGCGGTAACAACCGGCCGGATCATTACAGTATTTTTTAATATTGACAGACATATTTTTTTTTTCAAAATCAACCTATATGCAATGGAAAATCAATTTTAACTTAGTCTATTATATATATGGTGACACTAATATACGTAAGAAATAGTGAACTTGACAACAAGCATGTACGGTAGAAGACCATTTGGTGTTAAAGTATTTAAGTATTCTTCTTGATTGTAATTGTTGGTATCATCTTCTGCTGAGTCAAAACTGAAAAATATTTTGTTGTTACCATAAAACTTAGTAATCAACCTTTTATTTAGTGATCAACATATTCATTTCTGCTAGCTAAGATAGCTCTTTAATTTCTATCATGTAATTTGCACAAATTGTGTTTTAATATAACGATAAAAATATTTTTCTTATTAAATGCACTACTATTTTCACTGGGGTTGATAATCAAGTGTTATAGAAGAACCAAATCATCTTTTATTGGATGATCTTTTTCGTTTCCGACACGAAGCAAGAAGTCACTAAATGTTAGATCTGTTCTTACTTTTATATTTCTTGTCATTTGAATTTTTTTCAATTGAGGCCATAAGTATAATTTTGGCAATTTAGCTTTTACAGTTTCTGCTTTCGTCTATTTTGGAACTACTGATCGTACTTGACAAAAATCATCTGCCAAACTATTAATTTTTCACCAAACGGTAAATTGAATATTCAATATATCTCTAAAACTCTAGGAGATTGTTTCGATCGTTTGACGCTTAGCTAAAAGCGCTTCATCCCATATTATCACTTTTGCTTTCCTCATAAATTTAGCACTATTGCTCTGCTTTGATATATTTGTGATGGTTATTTCAATTATTTGAAGAGGTATATCAAATTTAAAGTGAGTTGTACGACCTCATAATAAAATCGTTGTTGGTACACCACTTGTTCTTATTGCTGACAATATCATGCCTCTTGATCTAACAATTTGCAAGTAACGCATGACATAGGAATATTATTTCGATTCCACCGAAGGCATCTACAAAGGATAATCTCGATATACCAGAGTCAATTTTTTATAATATAGTCTTGAAAGCTTATTCTTGTTAAGAATTTAGCTTTGATTGTGCTTCCTCAAACACTTGTATGGCCTTCTAAATATTATACTAATTTTTTTTTACTTAATGATCTAACTTTTTTAATCTCTAACCCTCTTTATGTGGAACAAAATTATGTTCCATAAGATTTTTTTAACTTAAAAAATAATATTACTCATACAATGTATTTAAAAAATAATTTAATTGGATTCTCTGGCTAGATAATTAAATGAAATATTTGATTATTTCGTTTTAACATAAAATATAATTTATTTTCTGTTGATTCAGATTCTTAATATTAGCTCATCTCATGTTTGAATATTTAATAGTAATTATAGTTTTATCCATCATACATTTTATTTTTAAAGAGTAAAAATATCGATATGGCATTTCATATTTAGATCTTTATGTTTGCAAAATTATTAGTGGTATTGACTCGTACCAACTTTTTTTCTTTTCTTTTTTACACATTTATATTCTTAAAAATTTTCTTAGTTGTTCTTAATAATTAGGTATATTTTTCTATATTACACAAAAAAATTACTAATAATTTGAGTAGGAAAGCAGTTCAAATATAATATAATAATATATTATCGTAGGATGTTTTTCTCAATTTCAATACTTTATGCAGTCCGTTTAACGTTACTTTTATTTTTTCTTGGTATGCAATATTATAGAGTGGTAATGTATTGAGTTATTTATTAACGTATATCTTTTCTTCTAAAAATTGGTTTCCTAACTATCCATCAAATCATTAATACACATTCACTTTTTTTGTTTTAATTAGACACATCAATTTTTGACATGTTTATAATATCGACAGAGGTAATTTTGAGATAATGAGATTGAATTCTAACACTTCCATGATTATATTGCTAACTTGTAGTATTATATGTCTATGCCCGAAAAACAATATACTAATAGGATTTCTAAAGGTAATCATAAAGGATTCCTAACGTGTAGTATTATGTCCTAATTCCTAATATAATTACAAGGCTAATGTCTAGAATTCGGTTTTATCCTTTTACTATAAATTATTATTCTTAATATTATAAAGTTATTTTTGTAAATCGACATTATATTCATGCTTTTATAATAACTAGTCTCTATAGACGTGCGTTGCCACGTCGTTTATAGAATTATTGTAATTTAGTAGAAACTTTGTGTAAGAAATAGTAATATTTTTAACCGCATTAATATACAGAACATATTTAGTTGAACTATAAAATAGTTACTAAAGTAGTAGAAATCTAACTGCATAAGCGTTAATTTGCTTTCGTTCATCAAACTAATGTAAGGAGGCATGTGTTGGCTCCCTTACTTGGTGTAGTTCGTCATGTGTAGTTTGTCATGCCTGTTTCCTTTCTATCTTTGTTCTTGACCGAATACAACTGGTTTTAGAAAGACTAATAAATCTAGGAGTGTCTCTTTAGTTATTTTTACTATAAATTTGAAAAGACTTGGTACATATAATAAGTTTCTTGTACATGAAAAACTCATCTATTACTTACTTGAGGGAATGATTTTTTGAAGAAATAAAACTCCATCAATTACGAAGGTATAATAAAACTTTACTGCATTTAAGGACCTTTGAATTCTAAATAATTAGTTATATGTAAGTTTTTAGGCTTCGAAGATGAATAATTTTATTATGGTTGGTTTAGTCAAAACTTTAAGCTTTTTTCTCCCTATTTCAACATATAATGGCTCAATTTTTGTCCGATAGCAATAAAACCATACAAGAAAATAAAATAAGTCACAAAATGCAAAAAGAGGTTATAGCTTCATGTGTGCAATTTCATTATATGCATATAAGCTTCTTACGTATAAAAAAAAGGGAATTATGGACGTGTCTTTCTAATCCAAGTAGGGTCAACTTTGTAGGGTCGGTGTATGTATAGTTTAAATCGAAAAAGAATTTCATAATTAGATAATTACAATTAAATTTTTAAATTATACAAATATATAAGGGCATAAAAGTCGATTAGTATTTCAGGGATATTTTAGTCATTCAACATTTAGCATAAATTATTCGTGCTTTTATAATAACTAGTCTCTACGTTCGTGCGATGCACGAATAGCTTTAATGGTGGATCAAGGTTAAGGAATAGGGACTCTATTGAATCTGCTTCTTCTGAAAAATTATACTATACATATAGGCATAAATGATTTTTTGGATAGTAGAACCTCAAAGATAGGAGAAGAGAGTTGTAGATTAATTTGCAGTACTCCGTTTAGGTTTTTATGTATGAACTTTCTATGTGTTTATTTTGGATTAGAGTTTAAATCCTTTTAAACAAGTAGGTACATACCTTTAGATCTTCTATTGTTATCCAAATTTGTGTTCTACTCAAATTTTAATTTAGTTGAATCTACAAATATTATACCTGAACAAGTGCACCTTTAATCATATGATATCAATCCTTGTATAAATATTCAAATTAATTAAGTGATAAATTTGGTCACAAAAATCGAGTTAGTTTTGAAGTGCTAAATGTCAATGTCTGAAATCTAGTTTACGAAAAATTCATTAGAATTCAAGTGCAGTTAAACTCTTAAAGTATTCATCATAATATCATTTTAGGGTTTTGGATTTAAGAATGATGGCTTAACATTCTTTTTGAAAGTTAGTGAATTTGGAAGCCTTCTATAATCACTTGCAAATTAATTAATATTACAAAATTTAAAGAAGAATAAAACAAAGAGGTTGAGAGAGAAGATTTTACTCGTTGCTGTTTGTTTTATATTATTGGTATTTATACAATAGCTTTAGCGGCATCCCTTCACATTAACAGTCCATAAATCTAATACACACATTCTAGGATATGGTTTACATAATTATATACAGACTCTGCTGCACAATAAATTAAAAGTTATATCTGTAACACAAAGTGGGAAGCTTAGTCGATCCAAAGTTTGACCCAAAATCTAAAATCATGCACGTCCACGATTCAAGCTAATTGCTCACATCATGGGCTTTTGGTGATGAACTTTATGACATTTTAAAATTTATCATAACTTAACTTTTACAATTTAAGTAGTACTATGAGTTATGACTCCATCTTGGAATTGGAAAACTCTTTGTCTGACTTTAACTTTAATTTGCTTTGAACTGACTGATTTTTTAAATTCGGAGCAACAATAGGAGTTGTTGACTAACTTAAATATGAAAAGATCAACCATGTAGGTTTAGTTTTAGGATTCTAATTTAATTTTAGTTGAATATAAATTCCTAGGTATTAGGAAAAATCTCAAATATTTATCATATCTGGTATGAAATTACTTTTTGAAAGAAATAAAATAGCTTCCAAAGGGTAAAAGTACTTTTTTCGACACACCTCGTTTAGAAAATAGTGAAAAAAGAAAATTAATTAATATAAAAATTAGAATCTGAGAGAAAGTAGATGTCTTTGAGAGGGATGAACTTCAAAGTCCAACCATCAAATTTAGGAGTGGATACTAAATTATACTCCATTCAGTTTTTTTTCGTTTTTCAAATTCAAAATATTTCACGCTGAAATCTCTTTGAAATAGTGTTTTGACTTAACAGTGATTTAGTTGTTACTTACGGAATTTTAGAGTATGCATTTATTTAAAACTTTACCTTTATTTTATTGTGTGTTTTTACCAATATAACCAATTGATTTATGGTAAGTTAACTTAATATATTAAGGTTAATTTGGTAAACCAACATTATATTCATGCTTTTATAATAATATAGATAGATAGATATATAAATACAAATATAGATATAGATATAGATATATTAACCCAAAAAATAGTTTTCAAGGTCAAAGCAATAATTTTATATGACGGGCCACAAGCAACCAATTCAATCCGAAAGGTATAAAATTTCGTTAATACAACGTGATAGAGAAGTGGGAAATAAATTCAATGACAGATAATATAAAGCAGAGAAGAAAGAATTTTTATTGAATGATCCTTGATAGGATAATGAGCCGAACAGAGCTTGAAGGGCCGAACTATGGCTAACTGGGAGCAAGATGCTATGAATTACAATGTATAGAATTGTAGAGAAGAAAATTAGATTCCTCTGATGGTAGTAAAAGTATGTCTATTTATAGGGCTAAATCTAAGTAACTAGTCTCCTTGAATTATGGGTCCATTATGAGCATTTACTCAATCCATCCATTACTTTTGGAAGACTTGTAACAACTGTGTAAATGCTGGAATTTCGTAACTGATGAGTTAATTCCATATTTATGAGTTAATTCCATAACTGATGAGTTAATTCCATAATTAATGAGTCAATCACGCGCCTGTTGAGTCAATCACGTGCCTGTTGAGTCAATCGCGCGCCTGTTGAGTCAATCACGTGCCTGTTGAGTCAATCACGTGCCTGTTGAGTCAATCCCGTGCATGTTGAGTCAATCTCATGCCTGTTGAGTCAATCTTGTGCCTGTTGAGTCAATCTGCTAATTGATTGCCTTGTTCTGACCGTTACAATCATTTATTGCATTTATTAATAATTGATTTGTAAATGATGGTGTAATGATGGTAAATCCCATATAATCCGGGATTAATTTATTCCTTACTCATTTGTAATTATGAGATATTCTCCCGCGCGTGATCTGGGCTATTTCATGATGATCAGTTTCGGGGCTAACAGGCACGGTATGAGTATGTTCGGTCCCGGGGGTGTTTCACATATCATCTTTACATGTCATTCTTCACTTTTCTTCAAACTTTATTGACATGTGTCGCCATTTAATAGACCCACATGGTGAGTCTAATTTTCACTAATACAGATAGTCCCCCCACTTTTCGGTTACTCACTATGATGTGATCGGGAAGTGGAAGATTTTATCCTTTTCATCCTTGCCTCTGCCTCATTAAAAACCTTGCCAGAAAAACTCAATAGGGACAAAAACCGGACGAAGGAAAAAAGAGTGCAGAATTTAGATATTCAGATGATAACTCCACCGCTTATGTTCCTTTCGTCAATAATCGGTTGGTTTACCCCTGTCTTGTTTCGGGGTTTGAAGACAAATCTTTGCCTTATGTTTGCAAAGTTTGATATATATATTTCGGCTTTATTTTCTGCCTATTTTAATGTTTGGGTTTTTGTTTCACCCTTTAACTTTGCATTAAAAATGCTTCAATGCTCTGTGACTTTTATGAATGAGCACGAATTATAAAAGAGGGCCCTTTTATGAACGACACTTAATGAAAAAGACGTCTCGACTTCATAATGGTGTAAATATACAAAAGAGAGCTAGGAATTTTCACATGTTTTTCTTTAACAATGTTTTGAAGAAAGTTTTTACATTTAACTTTCATAACATTTCACATGTGTTTGTGTATCGTTTATAACTCATTTTGCAACTGTTTTTTCTTTTAACAGATTCGATATAAGCTTGCACTCGTAAGTGTTTTTCTTTTGCAACAATTTTTTTTGAATTAGTATAAGGAGATAACTATTTTTGTTTACAACAGTTTTAAATATAAGGGTATGAATTTTTACCCATAACTATTTTTATTGATAATAGTTTTCAAATGAATACAAAGGTAATGCTTTTTCATCCGTAATTGTTTTCAGTTACAATAGTTTTTGAGTAAGTGCAAAGATGTGCATTTTTACCCGTAACTAATATTCTGTCTTTAACCTTTTTGAAACATTCGTTTATATTTACGAATATGTTTTCAAAGGTTTTCGAGTCATGCTTGTGTTTTTGGCTCGTGACTTTGCTCTTAACTTTCGATTTGTTGGGTAGACCTTAGGCTTGACTTGAATTTTGATTTTTCTAGTCTTCTTTGCCTTCCATATATATAGTCCCCAAGTGTTAGAGCTTTGAAGTATGAAATCTCGAGCATTTAATTATTCCTTCCACGTGGTCCATTTCCTGAAAAGGAAAACATACGGGACTCAGAGGTATATATTTAGATGATGACTGCTTAACCCCCCCCCCCCTTCTTTTTACCAAAAGGGTTGTAACCTAGACCAGGATTAATACAGTGTTCCTCGTGTCTTTCGGGTCTAATATCATCATTTGGTATTTTAGAGAATTTATCCGAGTACTAATTTTTCTTGGCACTTTAAAAAATTATTTGAGTGCTCATACTTAGTCTTTTAGACTTAAAGTATATATTTGGATGCATCGTTACATGTGCGATGTCTTAATGTTGCACCTTTAGGTGTCTAACTTTTATATAAAAGAGAGCTCTTTTATATACTTTAAACGCTATGAAGAGGACGTCTCCTTTTCATTCAGGCGTAAAATAGGATCGATTGATCCGAGTAGACTTTTAGTCTGAGGGAATATTAATCCCGGTAGGATTTATAAGAGTATTGACCCCATTAAAATTTATGGGAGTATTGACCCCGGTAAGACATTGAGTTTGAGGGAGTATTGATCCCAAATAAATATATATCTTAGTAGATTTGTCCTTAAGAGACATTTAATCTGATTGGATTTTGAATCTAAATTGGAGTATATGAACATACTTCCAAGTAGAGAGGGACACATGTCCGAAATAATATTTGAGATTTACGGGATAATCGATCCGAGTCATAATACAATTAGCCATTAAGAAAGGCTTAGATATTTAGCTCGATTTTCTTGGGCTGCATAGTTTTCTTGGATTTGATCAATCGTTAAATCAATATTTTGCTCTGAGTCCCCAAGCTAATTTAAGCCCTGTAGCATATGCTTCATACTCGGCTTTGTTGTTAGTAATAAAATAACTTTTATGAATTATCTAACTACTTTCCCTGATAGGCATTAATCATTGCCCCTAACTCGGGAAGTTTAGTACTTGTGGACCTAATTGTGTAGAAGGTCCATATCCCGAGAATTATCTCAGAAATAACATCTTCGGGTAATATGTTCGAGCTAAGATTAATCATGAAATCTGCTAAATTTGTGATTTTATAGTCGTACGTGGCTGATAAACAATATCATATTCACTTAATTCGACTACTCATTTAGCTAGCCTTCCTGACAATTCATGTTTATGCAAAATATCGCGTAATAAAAATATAGTGACTACGGGAATTGAATGACATTGAAAATAAGGCCTTAGATTTAGGGAAACTACAATTAATGCCAACTTATCAAAATATAGATATGTAGTTTCCGTATATAAGAGCATTTTATAATAGATAGGAGAATGTGTACCTTTATCTTCTTGAATTAAAATTGCATTTACCGAGACATCCGAGACAATTTGGTGTACCGGCAATCATCTTTCTCCTCGAAATTTTGAAAGTAATGATGCGTTGTTGTTAGATAGCAAGTTCGAATGATTCGACTTTTCGGACTAAACCGATCTTTTGAAGATCTGTAACTTTATCTTTTATGATTTGACTCTAGTTTCTTCTTTTGCTTGGCCGGATTATACCGCGGGTCAATATTGAGTATATAAAACTTTTCCTCCGGTGGTACACCTGCTATGTTAGCATGGAGGCAAGCAAAGCAATTTTTGTTAGCATGTAAAAGTTTAATCACCTTACCTTTAAATTCGGTGTCGAGTCTCGACCAATGTAAACCTTTCTATTTGGGAAGTCAATGATAATTTTTAGTTCTTCAGCATTTGACCTCGTGGCTTCTGATGCCTTCGGTTCAATGATTGCTTCCGAAAATATTTGTATAATTGTCCAAGGTTATTAATGAACCTTCCTTCCTCGTGTCTATTCCATCTCGCAGCTATCTCTTCTTTTTCAGTTGTTAGGTGTGGTGTCTTTGTAAGCAATCTCATGGGTGTTTTACCCATGATCTTCCTAATCTTCATTCTTCTCCTGTGAAATTTTACAATTTAGCAAGGTAATTCCTTGCATGTTCGGGTAGAGCCGGATCTTTTCCAGCCCATGAAGAAAATCTCGTATCTCTTCGCTCGGACCTGTTTTTTAGATTTTTGCATTTAGATTCGAATCACCCAAGAATCACATCCACTTGATCTCCGGACCTGTTTTGACTTTCAATTGAATGAACGTGTCTTCCTCTATTCGAAGCTTTGTATTATATCGAATGTAAATTTTACTCCTCAATTCCGGGAAGATCCGGCATTATTCTTCTGACTCCTTCAATCATATCCGTAATCACCTCGGTTTGGTTTTCGAACCTATTTTTGGACACTTATTACTATAGATTCGACTTACCGTGTCTTCTTTTATTTAAATTCCGGTGTTGCAATGGTTATGCATATCATTCTCGCAGGATAGATAGGAATTCCCAGAGGTGTTCTATCCGCTCGTTCTGTTCCTTGATCTGTTTCTATAAGGTTAGAACTAAATTTTGCAAATTAAAATTACCTGGTGTATCTGAACCTCCTGTTTCGGAACTGTTTCGTACAGATCCGTTATAATCAGCTCTGGTACAGATAGTTGCGATACCAATATATCGATGTACATTCTCTATTTTTCTCTGCTTGTTACTTACATATCATTATCATGGCTATTCTTCCCTTTTTATTTTGCATGGTACGCCATCTCCAACTTGGTTGTCCTCAACTGTGTTGATTGGTAAATTTCGGCCATGATGAAGGTTTAAACTGAAAACAAGCGAATATTAACAAAAATTATTACTATCTTTGGATGAATAGCAAATTTGCTTGAGTTCCCGGTAACAGAACCAAACTGTTTAACCCAAAAAATAGTTTTCAAGGTCAAAGCAATAATTTTATATGACGGGCCACAAGCAACCGATTCAATCCGAAGATATAAAATTTTGTTAATACAACGTGATAGAGAAGTGAGAAATAAATTCAATGACAGATAATATAATAAAAATAAAGCAGAGAAGAAAGAATTCTTATTGAATGATCCTTGATAGGATAATGAGCCGAACAGAGCTTGAAGAGCCGAACTATGGCTAACTTGGGAGCAAGATGCTATGAATTACAATGTATAGAATTGTAGAGAAGAAAATTAGATTTCCCTGATGGTAGTAAAAGTATGTCTATTTATAGGGCTAATTTTAAGTAACTAGTCTCCTTGAATTATGGGTCCATTATGAGCATTTACTCAATCCATCCATCACTTTTGGAAGACTTGTAACAGCTGTGTAAATGCTGGAATTCTGTAACTGATGAGTTAATTCCATAACTGATGAGTTAATTCCATAACTGATGAGTTAATTCCGTAATTAATGAGTCAATCGCGTGTCTGTTGAGTCAATCCCGTGCCTGTTGAGTCAATCTCGTGCCTGTTGAGTCAATCTCGTGCCTGTTGAGTCAATCTCGTAATTGATTGCCTTGTTCTGACCGTTACAATCATTTATTGCATTTATTAATAATTAATTTGTAACTGATGGTGTAATGATGGTAAATCCCATATAATCCGGGATTAATTTATTCCTTCCTCATTTGTAATTGTGAGATATTCTCCCGCGCGTAATCTGGGCTATTTCATGATGATCAATTTCGGGGCTAACAGGCACGGTATGAGTATGTTCGGTCCCGAGGATGTTTCACATATTATCTTTACATGTCATTCTTCACTTTTCTTCAAACTTTACTGACACGTGTCGTATTTAATAGACCCACATGGCGAGTCTAATTTTCACTAATACATAAATATAGATATAGATAGATAGATAGATAGATATAGATAGTATTGAACCGAAATAGCAAGTTGGAATTTCACTAGGATTGCGAATTTCATGGCTTAAAGCTTAGTTCATAAAGAAAAGAAGTGAACCACTGGAACTTGCACAAATATAGCTACGAAAGCAGGATCGTGGAAAGGTACTTGAAGAGATAAAGCTATTTGCCGTAAGCATTAATGTTCAATTGGGATGAGAAAGACCTGGGCATTCTAATGTGTGTGTAATTTATTTTTGAAAAGCAACGCAAACAATAATACGTGCATTCTAATATATATATATATAGAGAGAGATTAATGTGACTACATTCAAAAAGGGAGAGCTAGCTGACCTCCCGTGCGTAAAGTGCCATAAGGCCACGATTAGCAACCCCACGCTCTGGGCTATTGTTTGTTGGGAGATAGGCCGACACTTTCCCGTGGGTGTTTCCAAATGCTCACGCACACAGGGCCGTTATGTGCAAAGTTCTTAGAAAAGTTATTCATTAAAAACTAACTCAGTTTTTAACTTTAGTTTTGAATATCAATTTTGACTTAGCTTTCGGCTATTAGATACAGATTCAGTCTTCCGCTTTATCTCTAAGTTTCCAGTTTGTATTTAGTTTTCACAATCAGTTTGAGCTTTCAGATTATTCAATATTTGTTATGTAACTTGTCTGCTCTACTTGCTGCATTTTATTAGTATTATATTTGTGTATAGCCCATGTTAGTCTTATCCTCAGCTTAATGGGTTGTCAACGAGACTTTTCTGGGTATCTTTTGATGGTACTTAGCTAGTTTGGTCCTGCCATATCGTGTGGCAAGCGTTGAGTATGCAGGTGACTAGTATGTGGCTAGAGGTAGACGCCCCAGACTCAGCTAGCAGGCTCCGTTGATTTCATCCCAGCAGTACCGATTCTTTTTAGACTCTTTCAGATCTAATTATTTATACCAGGGGAATACCCTTTAGACATGTATCCTGACTTTTAATAGATGCTCATAAAATTGTTGGTGGGTTTAGATTGCATACATGTTCATGTTTAATTAGCACTTACATTTCAGACTAATATTATCCTAAGACTTTATTATGAACTTTCTTAAGTATGACATTCAGTTCAGACCTTTAGCTAGTTAGTACAGGGTCAACTTAATGTGTTAGAATAAGTTGGGTGTCAATCACATCCCGCCCCAGTTTAGGGGCGTGACAGGAGGCTAGTAAAGCCTTTGCTTTATGCCCCTAAATTTTACGGCCCCAACAATATTTTCAGTTATAAATTTTCTATCTTATTTTTTATTAGACGATATTAGAGTTTATAGAGAAAAAAAAAATACAAACTCCTCGTAAAAGTAGAAAGAAAGACTATCTATTTTTTAACAATAAAAATATTTTAAAACTTTGAATTAAGTTACTCAAATCTTCATATTGGTAAATAATATTTTTTATAATAAGGTCCAAGGTAACATATTATAAATATGTGGCTTACATCTTATTAACTTGAATTTTCTTACCAATATTAATATTAATACCCCATATTATATTTTGTAAGATAACCACACTACAAACAAAAAGAAAAAGAAAAAAAAAAGAAATCAATGTTAATATTTATATTATATTTACTGAGATAACTACGCTATAGACAAAAGAAAAAAGAAAAAAATGTCACTTATTAAAATTTAGTTTTAGGCCATGAGTTTTTTTACAGAGATGTCCTTCCACCGTTATATACACCCAAAAGTGAATGGCGCGGTGGTGAGTTCAACCCCAAAGAAATACAGCAACTTCCATTTTCTTCCATAATGAACCCGCTCGCTACCATTATAGAAGGTTCTTGATGTGTAGAGATTTTTGATACGTAGTGCTAGTGAAACAAAGAATTTCTTAATACATAGAGCGTCAAACATTAATAAGTTGTTTTATAACTAAAGAGTAAATAGAGATCCGTAGAGCTAGTGAAATACTTGAAACAAATACCCGATCGGTCAATTTAAAAGTCCCTCTCGTTGAAAGAGTGGCTCTATTGTAATTTCCTACTATTACTAAGGGAAAAAGAAAGGTGCCTCCGAAAAAAAATTAATATATATCCGATTGTAATTCGGGTTAGAAGGTATTATGTAATTACATAAAAATAAAATAATTCTATTGGCTGACAAATGAAAATGAAGTTACTGTAGCTGCTGCTTAAATTTTAGGGTCTATTGACCAACTTGCCCCGTTTGAAAGTGACGTGTGTCATTACAAAGTGACCAACTTGCCACTTGAGCTTGACAAACAGAAAATTCTAAACATTTTAGCTAGCGTTTGGACATAGATTTAGTTGAAACTTGAAAAAATAATTTTTGAAGTAGTTTTGAAAAATAATTTTTGGAAGTTGAAATTATGTTTGGACATGCATTTTATTTGAAAAAAATTTGAAGTTTTGTGAGTGGGAGAATAAGTTTCACACAAAATCTACCCTAAACAAGATTTTGGGAACTTGAAAAATAATTTCAGAAATTTTTCAAAAATAGATCATTAATCTATAACAAATAATATTTTCAAAAAAGATTTGAAAAAATATTGCCAAAATGTATGGCCAAACGGGGCCTTAAAGTTTTGTAGTTGTCTCTGTTTTCGTCCTTTATTACATAGTTGCCTGTATGTCTTTTTGGTAAATTTTGCATAAATTTTATAACAAAAAGTAACAGACAATTTTTGTTTTAATTCTTCTCCATGAATATATTTTCTCTCTCTTTCTTTCAATCTTGCTATTTTTACTTTTTCACAACTAAGACAACAATAATAATAACAATATACTCAATATTATTTCATACCGTAAATTTTTCGCAATGAATGTATTCTTATATTTGAACTTATTGAATTGTAATCGTCTTTCTTTAACAAATATATACTACTTAATAATTTATTATCTTCGATTGATATGTTGAAATGTGTTCCTTTGTTTACAATGTCGAGCCCGTGCTTAGGGGAAAACCACCAAAAAGTAAATTAAAATTGCTAACATTGTTATGGACCTTTTAATTTGCTAACATATAAATCATTTTCGAACTCATAAAAATACTATTAGCTGCTATTCTAAAGAAAAATGGAACACAACAAAATTTAACAATAAAAAAATCCGTCGAACTATGTTTTATTTTTTTCAATTTCGTACCAAGAAAACTTTCTAAATGTCTAAACGTTGCTTCTTACATTGAAAAAGAAAGAAGTAGAACGTTTTTTTTTTGTTGAACTGGATAATTATATATATATATATAAAAGCCAAAAATAGTTACAGCATTGTTTGGGAGCCGGTGCTCCCTAATGTAAAGTTACCAATGTCTTGACCTATATAATTGTTTACCCTTACATTACGGACAAATATAGTTCCTAGGATGTCTGCCCACAGTGCTTTGTTTGCAAACACCGGAGGAACTGTCAAAACTTCTGTCCTATCAAAAGCCTTTTTCTCTTCTCCTTCCTTTGCGAGGAGGTTCGCCACCTGATTTTGTTCTCTGAATTCATGCTCCAGTGTTGGATTCCCTAGCTGCTCCATCAAGGACCTGCATTCATGAATAATAGAGTTAAAATACAAATTACCTTCATTTATCAATTTGATAACCTCTTCAGAGTCAGTAAAGATGATTAGCGGTGTTAGCTTGTGCTAGAGTGCTGGTGTTAGCCCTTGGCAAAAGGCTTGGATTTCTGCCACGAGGGCTGTTGTATGGGGTAGGCCTCTCATGTAACCCATAACTCAGTCGCCCCTACTATTCCTTACAACCCCCCAATTCCCCTACTCGTGATATTGGGCATGCTGGGGAATATCACGTTAAGATTTAATTTTGCGGCACTTAGCAAGGTCCTGAAAATACAGGTTCACCACTTTGTGGTGGGACACGCTGATTTCCAAATAAAATAAAATAAATATTGGGGTGAAGAATAAACAAAATCAAGTATCAATTACCGATAAGTATCAAAAATGGATCTAGAAGTATTATTGTGATTGATTCAATTGAATTGCAGTTGAACACAGGTAGATTCAAGATTTGACTTTTATGACTTCATATTCTGGTTCTATCACAGTCTATTTATTTTATGTAATTAGAAATTTGTACTTACCTAATAAATTTTTAATACATATATAAAATTTGAACTAAACTTATTGGGTTCGAATGAACCCATAATATACATACTACATCGCCCCTGGTTGAACACATGAATTATGATCGAAATATCAAAAGAGAGTGAGATTATCCTACAAATAATTTTCTAGCAAAAGTTGCTTAAAAAATAATGCATTACCAAAAATACAACTATCATAGCTTGTATTTACGTTCAAGTTAGAAATGTAAGACTATTGTAAAAAGTAATTCATTGTTAAACATACCATTAAAATAAGAATGAGCAAGCAAGTATTGCATATTTAAAATTTGAAATTGTTTTAATATCTTTGGGCGACAAATTTAAATCACAATAAACTTTTAAATCTTTTGATCCTCTAAAACAAACCAAAAATGAAGCAAAAAAACATGAATGAAAACGAAATTATATGATGCAACAAAATATTTGTGGCCATACTGTTAGGCCCGTGCTCACGGGCCAACATTTATTACTAGTCATTATAGAAATCACAAACTCTCAATTTGTTTTCTAGCTCAACAATTTGTAGTTCAATGCATAGTATTGTAGCACACAATTCAAAGGGGAAAGATATACAACATAATTTATTAACAAATTCGAAAGGTCAATATGTAGGAATGGCAGGCGGTGTGAGTGTGGGGCGGGTTCTGTCTGAACCCGCACAATTTAAACCCGTCCCGTCCCGTCCCGCCCCGCCTCGCCTCGACCCGCATAAGATATAAACTTGCATTCATCCGACCCGCACTCCACCGGTGTTCACCTGCCCCGCAAATTTTTTTAATAAAAATTCTTTCTTTTTCAGAAAACTAGACTTAAATTGATTTTTTTAACAAAACAATTAATTATATCCAAATAGTTTTCTCTCTTTTTCATATACTTAGTTTTTTTAAGTAGCCTTTTTGCTTGTCATTATTTATTCAAGGCAAATAATAAGTATAATAAAATAACGGTATCATCAAAGCATGATGTAAACCTAAGACTACCCGGACATCACATGAAATATAGCTACGTACAGACTCTTGTCACCTAGTGCGTACATAGCTGTCAAGACCCAAAATCCACTAGTCGTAATGGTACATAATCCAACTCGCTAGGTAAGTCAACTAATAACTATCCAATTTCAATAATGCTAATAAGTCAATTAAACAAAATAAATTATCTGGATCTATTACATTTCCTAAGGCCTGGTAGTACAAATCATGAGCTTCTAAGAGTAGAGATTTCAAAATTGATAGGAAACAAATACATTTTCTGTTTGAAAAGTACATAAACAGAGTTATATAATCTAGGGCTACCGTGAACAAGAGGCAGCTAAGCAGGAACGCAGGTATGCCTTCAAATCCAGCACCCATCGAACACAGCAATATCGGCATCCAGGATCTGCACGCAATGTGCAGGAAGTGCAGTATTAGTACAACCGACCCCATGTACTCAAAAGTAACAAACCTAACCTCAGGTTGAAAGCAGTGATGAGCTGGAACATAGGCCGGGTCCAACACCAATATCCAATAACAGTTCATAACGATGTAAAGCATATAAATAAGAAAGTAACTCAAAAATAAAGTGTTCAACTTTTTCACAGTTTTCCCAAAATGGTTCCGCCTTTCAAGAGTATCAGTGAAAACCCAAATTCTTTACCGAAAACGTCGTGAAATATGAGATAGTATGGAAAACAAAACTGTATTTTCTTTTCCAAAACTCCTTTTCATAATAAATAAGATGTTTCATTTTCATTTCAGATAGCAAGTGTAAGATACCTCTCTATGATCACATATCAATGTGTGTAAAATGTCATGAATGACGTGATATCGTACAACATGAGGAAAATGTGTCTCGATGCATGTATGTCATATATGCATGCCAATGCCATGTATCTCAGAGATGAATCATGTACTCACACTCTCGAAGTACTCAACCTCACTGTATCACACTTTTCACTCATCATACTCAACCACTCGGTACTGTATATGGACCACACTGCCCAGGAAAATCCATCTCGGAATATATACAATACTGACTATAAGTCACCCAGTACCGAGGAAAGGCCATTCCGGCTCCATGCAGAAGATTCATCTTCAGGTATATTCATAAATGCTCAACCACTCGGTACTGTATATGGCTCATACGACCCAGAGAAGATCCATTTCGAAATATATACATCATTGACCATCAGTCTCCAGTACCAAGGAAACAGGCCAATCCAGTCTCATGGAGAAGATCCATCTCCATACCAAAGGAAGACCCATCCTTGAATATAATCAACCGCGCTTACTGGGGGTGTGTAGATTTCGGAGGGGCTCCTTCAGCCCAAGCGCTATAACAAGCCAATCATGTCATAAATCAATCAGGCCCTCGGCCTTACTCAATAATCAATAAAACATGTTGCGGCGTGCATCCCGGTCCCATAATTGTCTCTCATAATCAGGCTCTCGGCCTCACTCAGTCATCACTCTCCAGTCTCACTCATGGCTCACAATGTCATGAAAACTGACTCGGAACAATGATATGATGTATTAATAAGTAACAACTGAGATTGAGATGTGATATGAATACATGAATGCTACTAAGTACAAAATATCAATAAAATCAATGGGATGATAGCAAGAAACGGCCACTATGGGTCCCAACAATATCAACATACATCCTAAACATGATATCTAGTATGATGTACAACTCATTTACTTTATCACATGGTAAAAACACAGATATCGTCAAAAAATAGGCTAATACTCAGTGCCCTGAGAACAACAGAGTCACAATTCACAAGGTGCCTGCCCACACGCCCGTCACCTAGCATGTACATCACCTCAACACCAATCATATAACACATAAATTCGGGGTTTCATACTCTCAACACTAAGTTTAGAAGAGTTACTTATCTTATACAAGTCAATTCCGACATCGAGCAAGCCAAGTGATGCTCCAAGAATGCTATCACGGGTGTTTCAACCTCCGAATGGCTCGAAACTAATCAAAAACAACCCAAATACATCAAACAATGCTAAAGGAACCAATCCTAGTCGAAAAAGGTCGAATCTTTAATCAAAAGCCCAAAATCAGCCAAAAAGCCCAACTCGGGCCCACACCTTGGAACCCGACAAAACTCACAAAACCCGTCAACCCATTCAATTACGAGTTCAACCATACTAGTTTCACTCAAATCCGATTATGAATCCGTGTTCAAAACTCAAAAATTCATATTATGAAACTTTAGGCCAAAACCCCCAATTTTTTCTTTAAAATTCATCAACCAAAACCTAAAATCAAAGATAGATTCACAAAATATAACCAAAACCAAGTAGAGAACACTTATCCCAATTCTTATGCTGAAAAAATTGCCTCGAAAATTGCCCAATTTTGAGCTCCCCAACTCAAAATATGTTAAATGCATAAAACCTTCATTTTAACACTGTTCTGCCTCGTTTCTTGTGCTAAAAGATCTCGAAACTCACTTTTGATGCCTCCAATAGATTTCTTAGCGATAACTTCTAATAACAGTAGCTGTTCAAAATAACCCAATACCAGTAATAAACCTCTTATCAAATAAAGCATCGTTCTAACACCTTCATATACTGCCAATGATGAAAGAAACACGTAGAAACTTATAACCATTCGTCAAACTAACAAGTTGTGGAACTCCCTCTCCTTTGATAGGAACTGTAGCAAATTTCTAAGACGGTCAGCATCAATATTCTTCCAAATATACTGCAATTTTATCCGATAGCACCCATTCTAGGTACGATGACCTCATCCCATCTAACATAATCACTCTAGTGACATGACACATTAATATAGCTTAAAGCCACAACCCGTGCAACCCGTGCACCAAATACCAACATTCCAAATGTACTCAATCCTGAAAATGGCTCAAACGAGAGGAGTGTCCCGCCAGCTTAAGAAGTTCCATCACAACACCGTGCTAAGAGCCTAGCACACAATGTAGAACCAAAACACACGAATCCCATACAAAATATCATATCTCAACATAACTTTGCTGCAATGTGTGACCCCATCCAAATGCTGGTCTAATTTATATTCCTCGAGCTGCCTTGCTCAAAATCAATAACTACACAAAATTTTACATTGTACCCAAAGTGTATTACCATAACCACGGAGAGCAAACAACACAATATCTGTGACGACCCGGCCGGTCGTCTTAAGAGTTAACGCCCTGATCCCCTATTAACTACTTTCCTGTGTTTATTTCAGCTATTTTGATTTGCCGGGATGTTCGGTTTTGAGTTTTGGAGAGTTTTGGGACACTTAGTCCCTAAATGAGAGCTTAAGTGTTAGAAAGTTGACCGTAGTCAGAATAGTGTGAAGACGACCTCAGAATGGAATCCTGATGGTTCTGTTAGCTCCGTTGGGTGATTTCGGGCTTAGGGGCATGATTGGATGGTGTTTTAGAGGTCCGTAGCTAATTTAGGCTTGAAATGCCGAAAGGTCGAATTTTGAAGTTTTCGGTTCGATAGTGAGATTTTGATCCGAGGGTCTGAGTGAAATTCCAGAAGTTGGAGTAGCTCCGTAGTATTGAATGTGATGTGTGTGCAAAATTTTAGGTCATTCGGATGAGGTTTGATAGACTTTTTGATCTAAAGAGTATTTTTAGAGTTTTTGAAATTCTTAGGCTTGAATCCGATGAAAAATAGGTGTTTTGATGTTGTTTTGACCGTTCCGAAGGTTGGAACAAGTTTGAATGATGTTTTAGGATTGGTTGGCATGTTTGGTTGAGGTCTTGGGGGCTTCGGGTGTGTTTCGGATGCACCTGCGGTTGGGTCCTGCAGGCGCGGAGCCGCAGAAGCGGCGGAGCAATCGTAGAAGTGGAATTGGGAAGGATCAGCAGGGTCCACAGAAGCGGTACCGCATCTGCAAATGGGTAATCGCAGGTGCGGAAGCTGGTCTTTAAGTGAAAGTTCACACATGCGACCATGTCCTTGCAGAAGCGGGACCGCAGATGTAGTCCCAGGGCCGCAGAAGCGGATTAACTGGGCAGAAACATATAAATACTTGCCTTCGTGAAATTTAGCTATTTTTACCTCTTTTCAAACGGGAAAAAGCTTAGGGAGCATTTTTCAAGAGGGATTTTCAGAGGAGTTCATTGGGGTAAGGTCTTTGGTCCCTAAACTCGTTATTAGAGTGATTTTTATCATTATAAGCATGAAAAATTAAGGAAAATCAGTGGTAATTTGGGGGTTAGGGCTTGACTAATTAGAGTCTTTTGAGTGATGATTTGAGGGAATATTTGAGGTCCGATTTTGGTACTTTTGGTATGACTGAACTCGTGAGAGTGTGAAGATTTTGGAAATTTAAATTTTACCTGATTCCGAAATGTGGGACTGAGGGGCATTTTGGTCATTTTACCTAATTTCACGTATTAGCTTAGAATTGCTTTATAGAATCAGTTACTTGAAGTGTTATTTACATTATGCAATTGAATTGAATAGATTTGGGCCATTTGGAGTCGAGTACTCGTGGCAAGAGTGTGGTTTCGAATTGATTTGAACTGGTTCGAGGTAAGTGGCTTGTCTAACCTTGTATGGGGGACCTTCCCCTTAGGATTTGGTGTATTTGATAATTGAAATGCCTTGTACGTGAGGTGACAAGTGCGTACTTGAGCTAATTTTTGGAAATCCAATTTTCTTTAAGAAATTTTAATTGTGTTCCTTTTTCCTGTCTTATACTACTTGCAATTTAAGCTTGTTGTTAGCCTAGAAAAGCATGTTTAACTGACTTAATTGCTTACTTGCTTAAACTGCCTTAATTGTATTATGTGAAGCATGTTAGGTTAGAATTACCTATTTACTTGGTATGAAATTGAGCTTTAATAAGTATTCCTTATGTTGTCGCTGCATGTTTTACTTTGGGACTACGGGATGACATCTCGAGAGATCCCCTGCACGTATTTATGATTTGAACTAAGGTGTTGGATACCGAGAGATCCCTAGCACGTATATTGAGGATACCAAGAGATCCCTAGCATGTATTGAGGATACCGAGAGATCCTCGGGATACCAAGAGATCCCTGGCATATATTGAGGGTATTAAGAGATCCTCAGGATACTGAGAGATCCCCGGTTATTTCCTTGTGACTGTTTTTGCCTCTGTTTCAGTTATTGAATTCATCATCTTCCTGTATTAAATTCTTAATGTTAGCTTTCAATTGTATTGCTTATCTTATACTGTCATACCTTATATTTTTATTTAACACAGTAGGGCCCTGACATTCCTCGTCACTACCCGATCGAGGTTAGGCTTGGCACTTACTGAGTACCGCTGTGGTGTACTCATGCCCCTTTCTGTGCATGTTTTTCATGTGCAGATCCAGGTACTTTGACTCAGTCCTATTACCCTTAAGGCGAGACGACTGCTCCAGAGACTTCGAGGTATATCTGTCGCGTCCACAGACTGAGGAGTCCCTTTCCATTCTATCTTGTAGTGATATCCCTTCTATTTTCTTTTGTTGATGTAGACATTCCGGAATTAGAGCACTTTTATTATATTTGTAGCTTGTGCTTTATGGGTTTCTGGATTTTGGGAAAATTGTATTACTTTATGAGAGTTGGTACTGTGTATGCGGAGTGGCACTTTCAAATGCTGTTTTATTACACTAATTCTGTTTTTTTTTAAAATTATTGTTTTTCTTTTCTTCAACAAGTTTGGTTTATCTTCCGTATTTTAGGCTTACCTAGTCGTAGAGACTAGGTGTCGTCACGATGATTCACGGAGGGTGAACCGGGGTAGTGACAAGTTGGTATCAGAGCTCTAGGTTCATAGGAGTCATGAATCACAAGCCGGTTTATTAGAGTCTCGCTGATCGGTACAGAGACGTCTGTACTTATCTACGAGAGGCTATGTAACTATTAGGAAAATTCCACTTCATTTGATTTCCTTGTCGTTCGAGATTTTGATATCATAATTCTAAACTTCTGTCTTCTATTCTCTCACAGATGGTGAGGACATGCGCTACCCGAGATGATCAGGCACCCGCACCCCCTACTGCAGTTGTCAGAGGACGGGGCTGGGGTAGAGGCCGAGGACATGCACGTGGTGTAGCCAGAGCACCTACGTGAGGTTCCACCGAGGTACCACCAGTAGTTCCTGCCAGAGTTCAGGCACCTGATATGTCTACTGCTACTACTACTCCAGCACTTTAGGAGACTCTAGCACAGTTCATGAGCATGTACACCACTTTGGCTCAGGCAGGGTTGCTTCCCCTTGCTGCAGCTACATCTCAGGCGGGGGAAGGAGCACAGACTCCCGTCGCCCGCACTCCTAAGCAGCGAGTGCATGTTGAGCAGGTCCTTAAGATTATTCCTGTACAGCCTGCAGTTCGAGATCAGCCCGAGGACAGGGCAGCGGTTTCCGAGGATGAGCAGCTGAGGCTTGAGAGGTTCAAGAAGTACCAGCCTCCTGTATTCAGTGGTCTAGCATCGGATGATGCTCTGGGATTTCTAGATCAGTGTTACCGTATTCTCCGTACCATAGGTATATTAGTATCGAGCGGGGTTTCCTTCACTACTTTCCAGCTTTGAGGAGCCGCCAATGAGTGGTGGCGCACATATAAGTTAGACAGTCTGGATGAGGTTGTTTCACTGATTTAGACTCAGTTTTTAGATCTATTCCTAAGAGAATATATTCCTTAGAGCCTCAGGGATGCATGGAGCATAGAGTTTGAGCACTTGCTCTAGGGTGCTATGACTGTCTCAAAGTATGTTGTCTGTTACACTAGTTTGGCTAGACATGCCCTAGCCTTGGTTTTACTGTTCGCGAGAGGGTTCGCTGGTTTATTGAGGGCCTTATTCCCAATATCAGGTCTAGCATGGCTCGTGAGTTGGAGATTGATATTTCTTATTAGCAAGTGGTGAGCATTGCTAAGAGGATTGAGGGTATGCATGCTAGGGAGAGAGAGGAAAGGGAGGCCAAGAGGTCTCGAGAGTCGTGCCATTATTCTGGTGCTCGTGCCCCAGTTGTAGGCTATCATGGTAGGGGTTATATAAGTTGCCCTGTTCATTCATCTCTCCAGCAGCCAGTGGTATTCCAGCTCCTCCTATACCTCAGGAGCCTTATTATGCACTTCCGGTATCTAGCGCGCCTCCTGCGCGGGGTGCTTTCAGAGGTTAGTCTAGCGGACCTAGCCAGATCCAGTCACAGCTACCACGTCCTCCCAGAGCTTGTTTTGAGTGTGGTGACACACTCCATGTGGTGAGGGATTGCCCTAGACTTGGGAGGAGTGCGCCTCCACAGACTTCTCAGCCACAGCGCGCCCCTCAGAGTTCTCAAGCTATGGTTACAACTTCAGTTGCTACCCCACCTGCTCAGCCAGCTGGAGGTGGAAGTCGGGGAGGTAGAGGTCACCCTATAGGGGGAGGCCAGGCCTGATACTATGGCCTTCCTGCTTGTACCGAGGCTATTATCTCCGATTCTGTCATCACAGGTATTATACTGGCTTGTCACAGAGATGCATCAGTTTTATTCGATCCAGGCTCCACATACTCTTATGTGTCTTCTTATTTTGCTTCACATTTGGGTATACCTCGGGATTCTTTGAGTTTCCTTGTTTATGTTTCTACTTCTGTGGGAGATTCTTTTGTTGTGGATCGTATTTATCGGTCGTGTTTGGTTGCTCTTAGTGTTTTTGAGACCAGAGCCGATTTATTGTTGCTCAGCATGGTAGATTTTGATATTATCTTGGGCATGGACTGGTTGTCACCCCATTTTACTATTCTTGATTGTCACGCCAAAATCGTGACGCTGGTTATGCTAGGTATACCGCGTGTTGAGTAGAGGGGTACTTTAGATAGCACTCCCAGTAGAGTTATTTCTTTTCTTAAAGCTCAATGTATGGTTGAGAAGGGGTGTGACGCGTATTTAGCTTATGTGAGAGATGTCAGTATTGATACCCCTTCAGTTGATTTAGTCCCAGTAGTACGGGATTTTCCCGATGTGTTTCCAGCTGATCTTCCGGGCATGCCTCCTGATAGATATACTGATTTTAGAATTGATCTGTTGCCGGGCACTCAGCCCATTTCTATTCCTCCATATCGTATGGCTCCTCCTGAGTTGAAGGAGTTGAAGAATCAGTTATAAGAATTGCTTGATAAGGGTTTTATTCGACCCACTGTATCACCTTGGGGTGCTCCTATCTTGTTTGTGAAGAAAAAGGATGGTTTTATGCGTATGTGTATTGATTATAGCCAGTTGAACAAGGTTACAGTGAAGAACCGTTATCATTTGCCTCGTATTGATGATCTACTTGACCAGCTTCAGGGCGCACGGGTGTTTTCTAAGATTGACTTGCACTCAGGTTACCAACAGTTGAAGATTCGGGAGCCAGATATCCCGAAAACTGCTTTCAGGACTCGGTATGGTCATTACGAGTTCCTTGTTATGTCATTTGGGCTGACTAATGCCCTAGCAGCCTTTATGCATTTGATGCACAGTGTGTTCCGACCGTATCTTGACTCGTTCGTCATTGTCTTTATTGATGATATTATGGTGTATTCCCGGAGTCAGGAAGATCATAAGCAGCACCTGAAGGCTGTGCTTTAGACTCTGAGAGAGAAGAAGTTATATGCTAAGTTCTCGAAATGTGAGTTTTGGTTGGATTCCGTGGCATTCTTAGGCCACGTGGTATCGAGTGAGGGTATTCAGGTGGATCCGAAGAAAGTAGAGGCCATGCAGAGTTGGCCCAGACCATCCTCAGCTACAGATATCCACAATTTCCTTGGCTTGACGGGTTACTATCGTCATTTTGTTGAGGGGTTTTCATCGATTGCAGCCCCTATGACCAGACTGACCCAGAAGGGTGCTCTGTTCTAGTGGACGGAAGAGTGTGAGGCGAGCTTTCATAAGCTCAAGACAGCTTTGACTACAACCCCAATTTTGATACTGCCTACAAGTTCGGGGTCTTATACGGTCTATTGTGATGCCTCGAGGATTGGCCTCGGAGCGGTATGGATGCAAGACGGTAGGGTGATTGCCTACACGTCCAAACAGTTGAAGGTACATAAAAAGAATTACCATGTCCACGACCTTGAGTTAGCTTTCATTGTTCACGCCCTGAAGATCTGGCGCCATTATTTGTACGGGGTTCCCTGTGAGATTTATACTGATCATCGAAGCTTGAAGCACTTGTTCAAGCAAAAGGATCTAAACTTGTGCCAGAGGAGGTGGTTAGAGTTGTTTAAGGACTATGATATCACTATTTTGTATCACCTGGGCAAGGCTAATGTGGCGGCCGATGCCTTGAGTCACCGAACAAAAAGTTTGGGGAGTTTGGCTTATCTACCAGCATCAGAGAGACCTATGGCGATGGATGTTCAGGCTTTAGCCAGCTAGTTTGTGAGATTGGATCTTTCGGAACCCAGTCGGGTTCTAGCTTGCATGGTTTCTCGGTCTTCCTTATTTGATCGTATCAGGGAGCATCAATATGATGACCCTCATCTACTTGTCCTCAAGGACAAGGTTCAGCATGGTGATGCCAGAGATGTGACTATTGGTGATGACGGAGCATTGAGGATGCAGGGTCAGATTTGTGTACCCAATGTTGATGGGCTTCGGGAGATGATTCTGGAAGAGGCCCATAGTTTGCATATTCCATTCATCCGGGTGCCGCAAAGATGTATCAGGATTTGAGGTAGCACTATTGGTGGAGGCAGATGAAGAAAGATATAGTTGGATTTGTATCTCGGTGCCTCAACTGTCAGCAGGTGAAGTATGATCACCAGAGACCGGGTGGGTTGCTTCAGGAGATAGAGATTCCGGAGTGGAAGTGGGAGTGGATCACCATGGACTTTGTAGTTGGGCTCCCGCGGACTTTGAGAAAGTTTGATGCTATTTGGGTGATTGTGGATCGGCTGACCAAGTGCGCTCACTTCATTCCTGTGTGTACTACTTATTCTTCGGAGCGATTGGCGGAGATTTATATCTGAGAGGTTGTTCGTCTGCATGGTATTCCAGTTTCCATCATTTCAGATAGAGGTACTCAATTCACATCACGATTTTAGAGGGTCGTTCAGCATGCGTTGGGTACTCGAGTGGAGTTGAGTACAACATTTCACCCTCAGACGGACGGACAGTCCGAGCGCACTATTCAGCTTCTTGAGGATATACTTCGTGCGTGTGTGATTGAGTTTGGCGGGTTTTGGGATCAGTTCTTGCCATTGGCGGAGTTTGCGTACAACAATAGCTATCAGTCCAGCATTCAGATGGCACCGTATGAGACTTCATATGGTAGGTGGTATAGATCCCCGGTGGGTTGGTTTGAGCCGGGTGAGGCTAGATTACTGGGCACAGAATTGGTTCAGGATGCTTTGGAGAAGGTTAAGGTGATTCAGGATAGGCTTCGTACAGCCCAGACAGAAGAGTTACGCGAACTGGAAGGTTCGTGATGTTTCCTATATGGTTGGAGAGTGGGTTCTAATTCAGGTTTCGCCTATGAAGGGCGTTATGAGATTTAAGAAGAAGGGGAAGTTGAGTCCGAGGTTTATTGGCCCTTTCGAGATATTGAGGCATATTGGGGAGGTTGCTTATGAGCTTGCCTTACCTCCCAGCTTGGCAGGAGTTCATCCGGTATTTAATGTTTCGATGCTTCGGAGGTCTCACGGTGATCCGTCATACGTGTTGGATTTCAGTTCAGTCCAGTTGGACAAGGATCTATCTTATGATGAGGATCCAGCGGTAATATTGGACAGGCAGGTTAAAAAGCTGAGGTCAAAGAACATTGCATCAGTAAAGGTTCAGTAGCGGGGTTAGCCGGTCGAGGAGGCTACCTAGGATATCGAGCAGGATATGCGCAACTGTTACCCTCATCTTTTCACTACTTCAGGTATGTCTTTATGCTCTTTCAAGGACGAACGAATGTTTAAGTGTAGGAGGATGTGACAACCCGGCCGGTCGTCTTAAGAATAATGCCCCGATCCCCTATTAACTGCTTTCCCCGTATTTATTTCCTCTATTTTGATTTGCCGGGATGTTCGGTTTTGAGTTTTGAAGAGTTTTGGGATACTTAGACCCTAAATGAGAGCTTAAGTATTGGAACGTTGACCGTAGTCGGAACAGTGTGAAGACGACCTCGGAATGGAATTCCAATGGTTCTGTTAGCTCCGTTGGGTGATTTCGAGCTTAGAGGCGTGATCGGATGGTATTTTGGAGGTCCGTAGCTAATTTAGGCTTGAAATGTCGAAAGGTCAAATTTCGAAGTTTCCGGTTCGATAGTGAGATTTTAATCCGAAGGTCGGAGTGGAATTCCGGAAGTTGGAGTAGCTCTGTAGTATTGAATGTGACATGTGTGCAAAATTTGAGGTCATTCGGACGAGGTTTGTTAGACTTTTTGATCGAAAAGCATATTTTTAGAGTTTTGGAGTTCTTAGGCTTGAATCTGTGGTTAATTCATCGTTTTGATGTTGTTTTAGGTGTTTTAAGGATTGGTATAAGTTTGGACAGTGGTATTAGACTTGTTTGTGCTTTTGGTCGAGGTCTTGGGGGCCTCGGGATGATTTCGGATGGTTGTCGGAAGAATTAGAAGTGGTTTGAAGTAGCTAAAGCTGCTGATATCTGTCATAACCGCACCTGCAGTTGGGTCCTGCAGGTGCAGAGTCGCAGAAGCGGAATTGGGGAGGATCAACAGAGTCCAAAGATGTGGGAGACTTACCGCAGAAGCGGTACCACATCTGCGAATGGGTAATCACAGGTGCGAAAGCTAGTCTTTAAGTGAAAGGTCGCACATTCGACCATATCCTCGCAGAAACGGGACAGCAGATGCGGTCCCAGGGCCGCAAAAGTGGATTAACTGGGCAGAAATATATAAATACTTGCCTTCGCGAAATTTAGCTATTTTTCACCTCTTTTCAAACGGGAAGAAGCTTGGGGAGCATTTTTCAAGAGGGATTTTCAGAGGAGTTCATTAGGGTAAGGCCTTTGGTCCCTAAACTTGCTATTGGAGTGATTTTTATCATTATAAGCATGAAAAATTAAGGAAAATCAGTGGTAATTTTGGGGTTAGGGCTTGACTAATTAGAGACATTTGAGTGATGATTTGAGGGGCCATTTGATCTCCAATTTTGGTACTTTTGGTATGACTGAACTCGTGAGAGTGTGAGGATTCTGGAAATGTAAATTTTACACGATTTCAAGATGTGGGCCTGAGGGGCATTTTGGTCATTTTACCTAATTTTGCGTATTAGCTTAAAATTTCTTTGTAGAATCATTTACTTGAAGTGTTATTTACATTATGCAATTGAATTGAATAGATTTGGGCCATTTGGAGTCGAGTACTCATGGCAAGAGCGTGGTTTCGAATTGATTTGAGCTAGTTCGAGGTAAGTGGCTTGCCTAACCTTGTGTGGGGGACCTTCCCCTTAGGATTTGGTATATTTGATAATTGAAATGCCTTGTACGTGAGGTGACGAGTGCGTACTTGAGCTAATTATTGGAAATCCGATTTTCTTTAAGAAATTTTAATTGTGTTCCGTTTTCCTGTTTTATACTACTTGCAATTTAAGCTTGTTGTTAGCCTAGAAAAGCATGTTTAACTGACTTAATTGCTTACTTGCTTAAACTGCCTTAATTGTTTTATGTGAAGCATGTTAGGTTAGAATTACCTGTTTACTTGGTACGGAATTAAGCTATAATGAGTATTCCTTATGTTGTCGCTGCGTGTTTTACTTTGGGACTATGGGATGGCATCCCGGGAGATCCCCTGTACATATTTATGATTTGAACTGAGGTGCGGGATACCGAGAGATCCCTAGCACGTATATTGAGAATACCAAGAGATCCTCAGGATACCAAGAGATCCCTAGTATATATTAAGGATACCAAGAGATCCTCGGGATACCAAGAGATCCCTAGCATATATTGAGGGTACTAAGAGATCATCGGGATACTGAGAGATCCCCGATTATTTCCTAGTGACTGTTTTTGCCTCTATTTCAGTTATTGAATTCTTAATGTTAGCTTTCAACCATACTGCTTATCTTATGCAGTCATACCTTATATTTTTATTTTAACTTAGTAGGCCCTGACCTTCCTCGTCACTACCCGACCGAGGTTAGGCTTGGCACTTACTGAGTACTGCTGTGGTGTACTCATGCCCCTTTCTGTGGATGTTTTTCATGTGCAGATCCAGGTACTTTGACTTGGTCCTATCACTCTTGAGTCGAGGCGACTACTCCAAAGACTTCGAGGTATATCTGCCGCATCCGCAGACCGAGTAGTTCCTTTCCATTCTATCTTGTATTGATAGCCCTTCTATTTTCTTCTATTGATGTAGACATTCCGGAGTTAGAGCCCTTTTATTATATTCGTAGCTTGTGATTTATGGATTTTCGAATTTTGGGAAAACTGTATTACTTTATGAGAGTTGGTACTTTGTATGTCGAGTGGCACTTTCAAATGTTGTTTATTACACTATTTCTATTTTTTAAAAAATTATTTTTCTTTTCTTCCGCAAGTTTGGTTTATCTTCCGTATTTTAGGCTTGCCTAGTCGTAGAGACTAGGTGTCGTCACGATGGTTCACAGAGGGCGAACTGGGGTCGTGATAATACCACGACCCGAAAAGGACATAGCGAACGCGCAATCAATCATGCAATACCCAAATACTCACCCCGCTCAAATCCCGATATGAAGCCTAAATAGAACCGCACCATGTGTGCATATAACTAACGAATCACAACCCTCCGTAGCATAGAAGAGTAACTCACAGATCATCTCAGAACACGAATAAGCTTAACAACAACCGAATGGCACATCCCTCAACAATAACAGTATGGAGCCAACCAATCCGACTCGGTGAAGAACACACATCCATATCAGGCCTACCGATGAACCCCAAATCTACTCTCGTCACCCACAATAGATAAATAACCCTCTGAAAGTCCACAATGAGTGAATTACAACACATACTATCCTCTGACTAGCTTTGGCTACATTTTCACAATCCACAACTACGAAACAATCTGCTCCTGAGAACTCCCAGTCTCCAAATCCGTAGAACACACGAATCACCATATCTGATCTCAACTCCACCGCCTGAATGTCTAACACATCTCTCATACATGATCATCCTGCGAGGAATACTTCTATAATTATTCTGTGCCACAAAGCAAAATTTGAACACCGGCAGTTGATCAACTAGGAGAGTGATGCAATACCAATGAAGTATCCATAAATCAAAATACATTCCCCCTTCTGAAATGTATACTCTCATCAAGCCATACCAAATAGTAATGTTATTTACCTAGTCATCTAAAACTGTCCATGTTGCCTAAGGACTCATGACCTCCCCTTCAAAACTGAACTGTGATCTTACACATGCAAATCTCAATCCTACACAACACACTGCATAAACTATGCCATCATACAAAAAACACGAGAACTTTGTAATCCACTCTGAGTCACAAGCAACTACTCACTCAATTAGCCAAGAACTTTCCATTTGATTTCATCAGGAGAAAATCACTATACATCACATACTCTTCACGCCAGTAGAAAATATACTCCTCGAACCGTGGTAGAAACTATTGAGATCTCTTCGAAACCCATTTGCACATAATTAATCCATCAGAACTAAATCTCTCTAACTCAACCAAGCCACGCAAGTCACAAAAAACCCAAGAGCATTGCCATGAAACACCTGTAGAAACCCACCACATCATAAGCACCCAAAGAACCGATCATATCCATTACCATGTCAATCTAACCTACTACTAAATTGTCCCATTTCTCTGAGTCCCTTCTGAATTACCTTCAAATTGATACTTCCCCTCGCCATAATACCACAATCCTCAACCAAGACTCACTACACGAGACCCTAGCAAACCACACTGCCCTAAGGCTCATAAGCCGCTGAATGCTCTCTTAAGCACCCCAAAAGTACCACAACCGAGATACCCGCTCTGAAAAAACCTTCTGTGAATTTAAAGTTGTTCATTTTTACCTTTCTAATACTAAATATAGAATCCAAAATGATATAAAAATACTACGAGTCTCGACACCATCCAATGTAACTCTCAGCTTTTATCCATATACAAATCCGCAACATTCTCAATTGCCACGTATAAATCTTGAATTCATTAGAACTATTCTTGAGAGTCTTCCACTCTACTCAGGTCTCAATTAAACTGATCAAACGAACTAAGCGACTTGTGCCACATTAGCACAATAACACCCAAGGAAGTAACCCCACCTTAATGCAACCAAATAAATTCCTGCTCTATGCACATTACATCCTTCACCAATAACAACTCAAGTCCTTCCGTGATCCTCATATACTCATAACGCCTAATACAATTCGTACCCATAAATTCCTTTACTCAAGTCATTCTCGATCTCACCCTCTGCAGGACATAACTCATTCACAAGTATACCTCAAACCCAAACCAATACAACACATAACCGTGCAATAAACTTGTCAATAGTAGACTCCCCCACTTGGATCAAAACCATAGATCAAAACCCACAATAACTCCCAATGCCCATACTCTATTACTGCCATAATACCAAAGTGAAATTCAACTAAATACTTCATAAGCCTATGCAACACAAATCATCTAATATCTCAAATCATCTACAAATCTCGCATTCACCTTGGTAACAGTCAAGCCCAGTCTCATAAGCGATCCCAACTCAAATTGCAACACATATAATTCACTGGTAAAAGAGGACTCACTACAAAACAACATAGGGATCACACAACTCTCAGTACACCCTGCATGAGATAACCCACCTGCTTCACCTCAAACTAACATCTTTTAATCTTCCTAAGTCTGAACTCATATCACGACATGAAGTCTACTTCACTCCCCAACTAAAAAACATGAAAAGATCCTTCAACACACCCATAACTCGGGGTTGTACATCAAATCAAGATGGAAATCAAGCACCAAATAGTTCTTTCTACACGTCAAGCAGACCCTTCTCATCACATTCAAATCATATGAACATATCTCGCATTCACATCATACTCATCACGTAGTCATCCAACCATAAATTTCCACTAATAGGGACACTACCGGACATATAAATCCAAAAGCACGTGCTCACACAATCAACACCTCAGTGCTCAAGCTACATTCAAAACCCGAACTCAAGTCCTACAAACTGGCCCATCATTAGCATACTGAAATCACATCTCACACCTCTTCCATGGAATCACAAGCCATTGATGCACAACTGATACTGAGCGCTCACATATGCGCATACAAATGTGTGGAAAGAATTCAAAGGATTACGCTTCAAGCTGAATCAATGTCGCACGATAAGGAAAGAAATATGGGAAGTATATCCTAAATGTCATGTAGCCTCTCGAAGATAGTTATAGACGTCATCATACCGATCCGCAAGACTCTATTAGCCACTTGCTCATGACTTGTAGAACTTATGAACCTAGAGCTCTGATACCAATCTATCACGACCTAAAATCCATCAGTCGTGATGTCACCTAACCCAACCCGCTAGGTAAGCCAACTAACAACTATCCAATTCCAATAATATTAAATAAACAATTAAACATAGGAGTTATCTTAATCTTATACAGTTCCCAAGGACTGGTAGCATAAATCATGAGTTTCTAAGAGTAGAGATTTAAAAACTGATAGGAAACAAATACATCTTCTGTTTGAAAAGTACATAAACAAAGTTATATAATATAAGGCTACCGCGAACAAGAGGCAGCTACAGCAGGAACACAGGTGCGCCTTCAAATCCAGTAACCATCGAACGCAGCAACATCGACATCTGGGATCTGCACGCAATGTGCAGGAAGTGTAGTATGAGTGCAATCAACCCATATACTTAAAAAGTAACAAACCTAACCTTAGGTTGAAAGCAGTGACGAGCTGGAACATAGGTCGGGTCCAACACCAATATCCAATAACAGTTCATAACAATGTAAAGCATATAAATAAGGAAGTAACTTAGAGATAAAATGTTCAGCTTTTTCACAGTTTTCCCAAAATAGTTCTGCCTTTCAAGAGTATCAGTAAAAACCCAAATTCTTTACCGAAAATGTCGTGAAATATGAGATAGTTTGGAAAACAAAACTGTATTTTCTTTTCCAAAACTCATTTTCACAACAAATAAGATATTTCATTTTCTTTATAGATAGCAAGTGTGAGATACCTCTCTATGACCACATATCAATGTGTGTAAAACTATCATGAATGACGTGATACCGTACAACATGAGGAAAATGTGTCTCGATGCATGTATGTCATATATGCATGCCAATGCCATGTATCTCAGAGATGAATCATGTACTCACACTTTCGAAGTACTCAACCTCACTATATCACACTTTCCACTCATCATACTCAACCACTCGGTACTGTATATGGGCCACACCGCCCAGGAAAATCCATCTCGGAATATATACAACACTGACTATAAGTCACCCAGTACCGAAGAAATGCCATTCCGGCTCCATGCAAAAGATCCATCTTCAGGTATATATATAAATTCTCAACCACTCGGTACTGTATATGGCTCATACGGCCCAGGGAAGATCCATTTCGAAATATATACATCACTGACCATCAGTCTCCAGTACCAAGGAAACAGGCCAATCCAGCCTCATGGAGAAGATCCATCTCCATACCAAGGGAAGATCCATCCCTGAATATAATCAACCGCGCTCACTGGGGGTGTGTAGATTTTGGAGGGGCTCTTTCAGCCCAAGCGCTATAACAAGCCAATCATGTCATAAATCAATCAGGCCCTCGGCCATACTTAATAATCAATAAAATATGCTGCGACGTGCAGCCCGGTCCCATAATTGTCTCTCATAATCAGGCTCTCAGCCTCACTCAGTCATCACTCTCCAATCTCACTGATGGCTCACAAAGTCATGAAAACTGACTCGGAGAAATGATATGATGTATCAATAAGTAATAACTGAGACTGAGATGTGATATGAATGCATGAATGCGACTGAGTACGAAATATCAATAAAACCAATGGGATGACAGCAAGAAACGACCACTATGGGTCCCAACAATATCAGCATAAAGCCTAAACATGATATCTAGCATGATGTACGTCTCATTTACTTTATCACATGGTGAAAATATAGATATCAACAAAAAATAGGGCTACTACTCAGTGCCTTAGAAACAACAGAGTCACAATTCACAGGGTGCACGCCCACGCGCCCGTCACCTAGCATGTGCATCACCTCAACACCAATCACATAACATATAAATTCGGGGTTTCATACCCTCAGCACTAAGTTTAGAAGAGTTACTTATCTTAAACAAGCCAATTCCGACATCGAGCAAGCCAAGTGATGCTCTAAGAATGCCATCACGCGTGTTCAGACCTTCGAACGACTCTAAACTAATCAAAAACAACTCAAATACAACAAACAATGCTAAAGGAACCAATCCTAGTCGAAAAAGGTCGAATCTTTAATCAAAAACTCAAAATTGGCCAAAAAGCGCAACCCGGGCCCGCACCTCGAAACCCAATAAAACTCATAAAATCCATCAACCCATTCAATTACGAGTTCAACCATACTAGTTTCACTCAAATCCGACTCCGAGTCGGTATTCAAAACTCAAAAATTCATATTATGAAACTTTAGGCCAAAACCCCAATTTCTTCTTTAAAATTCATCAACCAAAAGCTAAAATCGAAGATAGATTCACGAAATATAACCAAAACCGAGTAGAGAGCACTTATTCCAATTCTTATGCTGAAAAAATTGCCTCAAAAATTGCCCAACTTCGAGCTCACAAACTCAAAATATGTTAAATGAACAAAACCCTCGTTTTAACACTGTTCTGCCTCGTTTCTTGCTCTAAAATATCTCAAAACTTACTTTTGATGCCTTCAATGGATTTCTTGTGAAATTCTTGTCAAATTAGGCTCTTGAATCACTACATTTGACATTATATTAAAGGAGATATGCTCGTTTCAATATTTGAAAATAGTGCAGATTTTTAAATACGCAGTCAGTGGCAATTTCGTAATTAATCTGAAAAATCTAGCAACCCAATTCTTATTAAAATGACTATAAAATCTTCATACGATATCCAAATTTGACGATTCTTTTTGCTATGGCTCTGTAATTACGACACGGATCTAATACTTCAATTAAAACAGAAATCGAAGCTAATTTGTTCAATGTGGTACCATTTATACTTGAAGAAACGACATCGACACATAAGAAAAACGAGCGCAACACAACTCAAACCTATCGAAAACTTACTTGAGCTCCTTGGGACCCTGTCGAAACATACCAACAAGTTCCATATCATAATATGGACCTACTCGAGGCCTCAAAGCACACATAACAATATCGAAACGACGAAACGCACCTCAAATCAAACTTAATGAACTTTCGAACTTTCGACTTCCAAATACTCACGCCGAAACATATCAAATCAACTCGAAATGAACTCAAAGTTTACATACAAGTCCTAATACATCATAAGGAGCTACTCGTGCCCCCAAACTTCCGAGCAAAGTGCAAATATTCAAAACGATCGGTCGGGTCGTTACATATTTTGACTATTTTTAAATTACACAAGTCCTCTCACATAGTGAATTTTAATGACAAAATTTAACTACATCTGATTTTTATACCAAATCATTTATATAAGACATACATCTCTTATATACACATTCCATCAAGCACGTAAGTCTTCGTTTATCATAGATGAAAGTTTTGGCGTCGGGAGTATACATATTTTATTATTTTATCGAACATGATAAACCGCATATACTCTTCTAAGTTCTAACGCCAAACTTTGTTGCAGGCTTGCAGCTCTATTTTGCGGCTCTAAGGGATTGCACATGGATTTTGTAAAAAGCAAATCTAATTAGGAAAAGAACTTCATCCCCACCCGCGCCCCGCCCCGCCCCGTATTATTTTTTTTATTTAAAAAAATTGAACCCACCTCGCACCGCACCCGTACCACACCATTGACAGGCCTATAAATATAGTTAATGTTCTCTAAAAGCAAAAATCTTAGATCTCCTAATATGTACGAGATACAAAGAACAATATTTTAAAAAGCGCCACACGAGGAGGAGCCTTTTACTCAATACAAGGTGAGTTGTTAGCCCCAAGACATGGGATGTAAATCCCATGAATTTTTTAATTATAAATTTACAAAAGCGCGTAATAAGTTTTGATATTTTAATGTATAAATTAATAAAATTAGCATAATGACATAAAAATACAGAAAATACATTAAAATTTTAAGAAAAACGATTAAAGAAACTTATTATAAATAAAATAACTAGCATGCTTTTACAAACAATGCAATAAAGTTAAAGTTACTATGAGATACAAATTAACTATAACGTCTTAACTTTCAAACAATTAAAAATTACAATTCTTAAAAAATATATAATCAAATTACACAATTTAGCTATCTAAAAGTAAATGATTATTAAATGTTATAAGTACTATAATTTAAAATATTATTTTTTCATAAATAAATAAAAATTTGATTCCGAATAATAAAAGAATAAAAGAATGATATTTTGAGAGATATAGAACTAAGACATAAAGAACAATAGTAAGTGTAGATATATAGAGAAAATCTCACTTTATACCCATTAATTCCAAACTATTTACCCTTTAATGCTTAGACCCAAACTATTTACTACTGCTACCATGTTCCCCAAACTATTTACCCGCCTTTCTTCTTCCCCCTCCTCATTTTACCTTCCTCACTTTATACCCATCGTATTTTTTCCTATATAAAAAATAATCCTTGTAAGGCTATCACCAGATGCAAGGCCAAACATGAAGGAAGTTGCTTTGATCATCAATTCTATTAAGGAAGATGATGAGAAATCCTTGTCCATATTCAGCAGTGAGGTCTAATTAATATTCACATGGTTAGTCCCAACAAGTTCATCCTTGTTTACCCATGCGTTTACATAACTACTATGCCAAGACTTGCCCTAAAATTGAAATTCTCGTTGGCTCAGTAACCTCCCAGATGTTCAAAGATGCCCCTGCCTCTGGCCCTACCACCATTCGCCTTTTCTTTCATGATTGCTTTGTTGAAGTGGTGCTATTATTTTGAAGATTTATTGTTTGATTCGATGTGGTGCTATAAAATATTGCTTATAGTATCTTCGAGTAAGCTTTCCAGATCTAAATTTTTATGTGTATTTTAATATCCACCATTGTTGGGCTTGAAGCTCAATTTTATTTTTGAAGATTTCTTGTTTGATTCAAAGTGGGTGCTATTAAATATTGTTTATAGTACCTTCTGGAAGTTCATACTGAAATTTGATAGCATTTGGAGCTGATTTGAGGTTATTGAGATTGAAATTTTCATTTGAAAATCAAAGAAGAATACCGCTACGGTATACAATATGTTGTAGGAGTATATAGCTATACTGCAACAGTATACTATTATAGTATATATATTGTTATAGTATACTGTAATAATATGCAATATACTGTAACAATATGTTGTAATAGTATACAATATATTATAATAGTATACTTATTACCCGTAAATTTACTTGTCTTTTCCCTTTTAATTTGCTTTAAGCTTTTATCCAGCGTGAGAGGCAAATTAAAAATGCAAAAAAATATTATAGTATGTTATATAATGTAACGATATACTCTTACAATTAGATCCTTTTAGAATTTTTTGAAATTTTTATTGGCAACTGATATTATTTCAATTTAATAATTGAATTAAATTTTTTTAACTCTTTGCGTACAATTGTATACCCTGTTGGTATAACTATATACTATACTGGTATCAAATGTTAGTTAATATTTTTTGGTTGTATTAGCTACATTTAATTGGTACACAATTTGATTTTTCTTTAGTGATAATATAAAAAAATGAATAATAAAATATAGTAATAAATAGTGAAAATAGTAAATAAAATTAGATTATGAAGAGAAAAAGAATATAAAAAAAGAAGTTAAATGAACTTAGAATAGAAAAAAAAGAAAAAAAATAAGAAGAAAAGGAGAAAAAAGAAAAGGAGAAAAGAAAAAGGAAAGAAAAGAAGCATAGAAATAAAAAAGAATTGGAGAATAAAGAGAAAATTTCCCACAAAACCTACTATGGGTAGGAAATGTAATTAGTTTATGGGTAGAAAAACAAATGGGTAGACAAGGGTAAATAGTTTTGTGTTTGTGGGTAATTGTGTCAAAACCCTTGGCTATCAATTTTCAGAATAAAAAATATTCAAGTGATATTCACTCTTTCGATGTTCTCAATTGGCAACTATGCAATATTATGGCTCATTATTTGAGTAACTCTCAATTTTTATATATTTATAGATTAATAGAACTTTTATCATTTATTATTTGTTAAAGAATTTTGAGAATCAATACTAATAATTAAGACGTAGGAAAAGGGCCAAAATTATCCCTGAAGTATCATAATGGAACAACTATACCTTCCGTTTAAATTTGGTCTCAAATATACCCTCGTCATTAGCCTAGTTGCTTGGATCCACATTAAACGGACTGCCGCAGCCGATTTTAACACATTTAAAAAATATATAATTGCTTAGATGGAATGCCGCGTAGAAAATTAGCTGCATTCAAGAAAATGAAAAGGAGGCAGGAAAAATGAAAATTCTATTAAAATTTTCAATAATAAAATACAAGGTGAATGTTGAAGTTGACTGAAAAATATTAATTGAAGAAGGCTAGACTATCTAAATTAAAAGACAAGATCCTCGCTGCAGTTTCTAGAACAAGAACGCCTATGCTACCAGAAGATCATTCCCAGTGTATTGGAAAAAATTGTATTTAAATATAAAGGTGACGTGACGAATATGTGTCGAAACACGTAAACTGGTCAAATGGTCAAAGAATTACAACTAGCCAACAGGCACGAGTTGTAACAGATACGAGTAAATAGCAGAGGAAGAAGCACGGGCAGGAATACAAATAACCCAGCACCCGTACCTATCTAAGTCATTTATTTTCGAGAATCAAAAGGAATGAATCTGACGTTAGAAAAGAGTGCAAATACGACATTTAATAGGCATTAAATGTGGAAAACGTTAGAGAATTTGTATTGAATATAATGATTATGTAACGTAGCATTAAATGTCTTTAATTACTCATAATAGCCTCAGTATGATTTGGACAAAACGTATATCTCCAAGATATCTATAAAAGGGAAACATCTAATCAATTGCAAGGAGAGGAAATACTATTGATATAAAACTTTGGTTTACTTGTTTTTCTCTTGATTACTCTCTTGCTACCTAAATTACTCCCTTTTATACATTCTTTTGATTATTAGTAACCCGTATTCTTCTAAATTCTAGCTTTAACTAAAAATTCATTTTTTGGTTAAACAAATTGGTTCCGTTACCGGGAATCTGATAATCTATTTTCTTTTCGCTTAACTTTCCTTGTTGCATCAACTATGTCGAACAACAATGACAACATCCAAGGAAACCAAGAAAACCAGATAAACCAACAACTTCAGAGGGACCCTTAGGGTAATAACGCACTGATTATTTCTCCACAAGGCTCTCCTCGGCGATCTCGTGAAGGCACTCTTGAGGGATCTCATACTGATGGACAGGCTTAATTCAAAAATGTTGAAGCTATGGATGAGGCTTTGCAAAAACTTATTACCGCACAGGTCAATAAAGCCGTTCAGGCCTTGGTTAGCCAGTTACCTATTGTACCCCCACACCTACTCCAAATAACAACACTCTGGAGAACCCTCATTCCAGTCTTGTTAATTCAGGCAGCGGTGGAACCTCCAGTGAATCGCAGGATGGAGAACCAGGTAATTTAGTTAATTCAAATTTACAAAACTTGGTACTAACTTTGCAGAAACAGCTCAAGGAGCAAAGTGAGCGCATAGAGCAGATACTCGGGGTGCCGCCCATAATCAAAGGGGTAGATATGGATAGATATTCACAACAACCCTGGAAGTCTAGTGCTGCTCTACTCCCAATTCCAAAAAAGTTCAAAATGCTTGATATTCCAAAATATGATGGAACGGCAGACCCACGAGATCACGTGACTGCATTCACGATGGGTGTAAGAGGCAACGATTTGACTAAGCAGGAGATTGAATCAGTATTAGTCAAAAAATTTGGTGAAACTCTCACCAAAGGAGCGCTAACATGGTATTCTCTTTTACCCGAAAATTCTATAAATTCTTTTGCTGAGCTTGCAGATTCTTTCATCAAAGTACACTCGGGAGCTCAAAAAGTAGAGAAAAGAATGGAGGATATTTTCAAAATCAAGCAAGGATACTCAGAACTGCTTAGAGAATTCGTGGATAAATTTCAACGAGAAAGAATGACATTGTCGCGTGTACCTGACAACTGGGCAGCTATAGCTTTCACAAGTAATTTGAACGAAAAAAGCTCGGAAGCTACGAGAAGGCTCAAGGAAAACCTTCGAGAATTCCCTGCTACAACGTGGAATGATGTTTATAACAGGTCTAGCACGAAATTGAGGATTGAGGAAGATACTGTTCCACGATTTCAAAAAGAAGAAAAGGTAAGTTCGAGATGTGCGGAGACCAAAAAAAGATCCAGTAAAAACAAGTACGAGCCTTACATGGGACCTGCGGGAAAGGATTCACGGTCAAAGTAGGTATCAAAGATACGATCACAGATCAAGAAACAGAGAATCAGGTTCTTCATCAAGATTCAGGAACGAGCGAAATAACTATGAGTCACGAGATGATGATAAAAATTTAAAAGCAAAATTCGGTGGTTACAACTTCAACGCCAGCACCTCCGAGCTCGTAGCTGTTTTGAAAAGCATGGGAGATAAGGTTCGATGGCAAAAGGAAATGAGATCGAACCCAAACAGGCGCAACCCTGACCATTGGTACGAGTTTTATAATGACCACGGACATAAAACAACAGATTGCAGGTTTTTACAAAGTGAAGTTGATCATTTATTAAAACTAGGGTACCTTACTGAGTTGTTCAATGAGAAAGGCAAGCAAGCTTACATGAAGAACAGGCAGGATCCTCCAAAACCACCTTCTCCCAAAAAAACTGTCAACGTTATAAGTAGGGGTGAAGACGTCAAGGGTATATCATATACTGCAGCCAACAAAATTTCCAAAGTAACAATTACCCAAGGGAAACGAGTGCGACATGTTTTAGAGGAAGGCAACATTACATTCAATGATGAAGATGCAGATGGCGTATTAACCCCTCAATAACGACGCATTGGTAATATCTTTACTTATACATGATACTAATGTGAAACGAGTTTTGATTGATCCAGGTAGTTCCGTGAACATTATTTTACTGAGAGTATTACGTGAGATGCAAGCTGAGGATAAAGTGATACCAAAGGCGCATACTCTATCTGGATTTGTTAATTCTAGTGTTCTCACGAAAGGAGAGGTAATACTCACCACATTCGCTGAAGGAGTCGTTAAAGATACAAAGTTCCAGGTGGTAGATATGGAGATGACTTGCAACATGATTCTTCGGAGACCATGGATCCACCAAATGGATGTTGTTCCTTCAACCTTGCATCAAGTTATTAAATTTCCATCGCCATAGGGAATTTGTCAAATTCATGGAGATCAACATACAGCCAGGGCTATCAACTCTGTTGCAGATACAAGCACGAAAGATGAAGGTAAATAGCAATCACTGAAGACAGTTGAGGTCACCACAACACAAACCTCAACTGAACAAGGGCAAACAGATGTAGATTCAAGGCCTGATACCATTCAAGAACCAGAAAAGAATGAAAATATCAAAACAACAATAGAGGAATTAGAGCCTGTCGTGTTATTTGCTCAATGGCCTGATAAAAAAGTCTATGTTGGAGCCAATCTTAGCCTAGGTATGAGAGGTAAGTTAATTGAATTTCTGAAAACTAACGTGGATTGCTTTGCTCGGTCCCATTCTGACATAACAGGAATACCCCCGGAGGTGATGACCCATAAACTAAATGAAGATCCATCGTACCCTCCTGTCAAGCAAAAGAAACGAAAGCAAGGAACTTTCAAGAATCAGGTGATTCTGGAAGAAGTCCAAAAATTGCTAAAAATTGGTTCTATTCGTGAGGTAAAATATCCTAACTGGTTAGCTAACACTGTTGTAGTTCCAAATAAGAACGGTAAGTGGCGGGTTTGTGTAGATTACACAGATCTTAATAAAGCCTGTCCTAAAGATTCTATTCCACTACCACACATAGATCAATTGATTGATGCAACTGCAGGTCACGAACTATTAAGTTTTTTAGATACATATTCATGTTATAATCAGATTAAAATGGATCCGGGAGATGAAGAAAAAACTTCATTCATAACAGACAGGGGGACTTATTGTTATAAAGTAATGCCCTTTGGTCTGAAGAATGCAGGTGCAACGTATCAGAGGTTAGTTACCAAAATGTTTCAAGAGCATTTAGGAAAGACTATTGAGGTATATATAGATGATATGCTTGTTAAAACTCAGCATTCAAAAGATCACATATCACACTTATCTGACACATTTTCAATTTTGCGCAAATTTAATATGAAGTTAAATCCCGAAAAATGTGCGTTTGGCGTTGCATCAGGAAAGTTTTTGGGTTTTCTTGTTTCTAACCGTGGTATTGAAGTAAATCCTGCACAGATCAAGGCCATTAAGGAAATCCCTGATATACTTTCAAATAAGAAAAAAGTTCAAAAATTAACAAGGAGAATTGCAGCCTTGGGAAGATTCATTTCTAAATCATCAGAGAAGTGTTTCAAATTCTTCTCAGCCCTTAAGAAGCAGGATCATTTTGAATGGAATGAGGAATGTCAACAGGCACTCAGGAATTTGAAAACGTACTTATCAAATCCACCTTTGCTGGCAAAACCAAAGGCTGGGGAAAGACTACTCATTTACTTTGTTGTTTCGGAAGTTGTTGTAAGCGCTGTTTTGGTCCGAGAAGAACAAGGTAAACAATCCACTATCTATTATGTTAGTAAATCTTTGTTAGATACGGAGACGCGGTATCCTCAGTTAGAAAAACTTGCACTTGCATTAATCATGGCATCTAGAAAGTTAAGACCTTACTTTCAGTGTCATCCTATCGCCGTAGTAACTGCCTACCCTCTACATAATATATTACATAAGCATGAGCTATCGGGTAGGTTAGCTAAGTGGGCAATAGAGTTGAGTGAATAGGAAATCACGTACCAACTTAGAACTGCTATAAAATCACAAGTGTTAGCTGATTTCGTGGCCGATTTTAGCCAAAAAATGCAATTAGAAGCAGAAAAAGAATTACAGGTATTCAATGGGGCTAACCCAGGAACTTGGACTTTATTCACGGATGGCTCATCTAATGTAAAAGGTGCAGGTTTAGGGATTGTCTTGGTACCACCTATGGGTGAGACCATTTGACAAGCTATTAAATGTCACTCTATAACTAACAATGAAGCGGAGTATGAGGCTATGATTGCAGGTCTAGAATTGGCACGAGAGCTTGGCATAAATCAGATTATAATTAAGAGTGATTCGCAACTCGTGGTTAATCAAATGTTGGGGACTTATGCAGCTAGGGAAGCAAGGATGCAACAATACTTAGAAAAGGTACGGGAATTGATAAAGAAATTTCAAACCTAGAAAGTTATACAAATACCAAGGGATGAAAATGTTGAAGCAGACGCCCTAGCTAATCTTGCATCTACAGCTGATGTGGCAAGCGATGCAAACGCCTCAATTATACATTTGTTTCATTCAGTTCTCGATCCTGATAAGAATGAGGTAAATTTTAATAATTTAACTTGGGATTGAAGGAACGAGATTGTCATTTTTTTGCAGTATGGTACCGTCCCTGATGATAAGAAGAAAGCTCATGCGCTTCGAAAGAAGGCTGCTCGGTACTGCTTAAAGCAAGGCAATTTGTATCGTAAAATGTTCGGCAGTTCCCTAGCAAGATGCTTCGGACCTTCACAAACGGAGTATGTAATGAAAGAAATACACGAGGGACATTGCGGGAATCACGTAGGAGGAAGGTCATTGGTAAGAACCTTAATTAGGGCAGGTTATTACTGGCCTAAAATGGAAAAAGAAGCAGAAAGTTTCGTGGCCAAATGTGATAAATATCAAAGGTACGATAACAATATGCATAGACTTGCGGAATTATTACATCCGGTCATTTCCCCATGGCCATTTATGAAATGGGGAATGGATATCGTGGGTCCATTACCACAAGCAAAAGGACAGGTAAAATTTCTGCTCGTACTCACTGATTATTTTACTAAATGGGTGGAGGCAGGAGCATTTAAACAGGTGCGAGAAAAGGAAGTCAAAGATTTTCTTTAGTGGAATATCATATGCCGATTCGGTGTACCAAAGGAGATCGTGTGTGATAATGGTCCTCAATTTATTGGAGCACAAATCACAGAATTCTTTCAAAGTTGGCAAATTAAAAGGATTACGTCAACACCTTATCATCCAGAGGGTAATGGGCAAGCAGAATCAACGAACAAGGTTATTATCAATAATTTAAAGAAACGATTAGAGGAATAAAAAGGTAACTGGCCCGAAGTGTTACCTGGAGTTTTATGGGCATATCGCACAACTGCAAAAACAAGTACAGGAGAAACACCGTTTTCATTCGTTTATGGAGCTGAGACTTTAATTTCAGTTGAGATAGGGGAACCAAGTACGCGGTTCACACAGGTGACACAAGAATCTAATGACGAGGAGATGCGGGTCAATCTAGATTTACTCGAGTGGAGGAGAGAAGCTGCATTGATAAGAATGGCAGCACAAAAGTAAGTCATAGAACAATATTACTACTGAAAAGCACGCCTCAGATTCTTCAAAGTGGGGGACTTTGTGCTTAAAAAGGTTTTTCAATCCACAAAGGCAGCTAATGCGGGTAAATTAAGTCCAACATGGGAAGGACCCTATAGAGTTCGTGATATTGCAGGCAATGGAGCATATCAGCTGGAAACAATGGATGGAAAGATACTAGCTTCACATTGGAATGTTGTTCATTTGAAGAGATACTATTTCTAAGAAATACCCACGGTCAGGTATCACTATTTCAAATTTCATTTTTAAATTGTTAAAATTTTACTAGCAATTTTAGATGATAGGCAAAAAGTTAACCCGTACTAAATGATGAGTCACGACCTGTAAGGATCACGGAATAACCTAAAATTCCTGGCCTAGGGTTACAATTATTCTAATAGAAATTCATACGGATTAAGCAGACTTCATC